>NC_079452.1:3675725-3900725 GCF_903798145.1 Danio aesculapii | reverse complement strand
AACCACGTTAGTTAGAGCGTAAAACGCCTTTAATGATGCTCTAAATGGGGTGGAGTAACAACTTCTTTAGAGAAGAACCCCATCACTTCTTTGAGCAAGTTATATTGTTTTACACAAACACGCATTTAAAATAAAATCCAATAATAGTTTTGGTAAAAACATTCACTCATTTTCCATATTAATTGAAATACATGTAAACTATGTTTGCTTTACTAATATTATGGAGAAGTTGAACATTACGTATTCTATTCTAATACATAAAATCACTTACAAAAGCTAACATGTTTTCTAATATCATATATAAATCATATAAATAAATAAATAATGAGACTATTTATTAAGGAATGAAATTTTATATTTATTATTTATTAGGAAATTTTAAAAAATCTTACTTTAATAATAATATTAATGATGATGATGATTATTATTAAGTAGGATATTTTTATTTATTTATTTATTTATTTGAAAAGTCTACTTTTACAATTTGACACATGCAAACCACTGCAGAAATGTTCTAACCAACAGGCCCATGTCATATACAGTACAGATACTTAATAAATACCCTACTAAAAATTGAAAGCATTAACGTATGCTATGTTTTTTGTTTTCACAAGCTTTGGAGACGTAACATAAATTTCGCTTTTAAATATTAGGTCACCTATAGCTTTCGCCATGAGGCTGTATTAAAAATGACATCAATGTTTTAAAAGTGCACTGCGAAGGGAGCACAACTGTAAACTAAACTGTAAAAAATACGTTGAAAGTAAATTACACCTAAGAGAGATGACTTTAATGCTTTTTATTTTTAATCATTCCAACTTTGAATGTTAGAATGTTCTAAATGAATAGGGCATAGGAGGGATAAGTGGGAATAGAACATAGCCAGGAACTATGTTTCTAACTACAGCTCCAGAGGTGTAGTTGCAAGTGCACAAGTTTGCGACGCAGTTTGCGAATGTTCATTGGAACGAGGGATTTGGGAAATGGCAAATCAACGAACTCTGTTTGTAACGATGGAACTTGCAACCTTAGTTGGCTAACGATGGATTTGGGAAATGCACCCCAGTTTAAGATAACATTTCTAAAGTTGAGTTTTTAAAAGATTTAAAAGTGCACTTGTGTGTGTCTGCCTTTTTTTGAATCAAGTGGTAGAGGTTGATATGACATTTAGAATGTAAGCAGTACTAAAAAAAGTTTTTAGAACAAGTAATAATCCCATTAATCTAGTAACAGTAGATATCCCTGTTGAAGGTCAATGAATTTAAGCTAATTATTCATTAAAAAAGGACAATTTCATTTGTTATTAATGATGATAACAACAACAATAGTCATTTTATTCAATAATGATATTAAAACAATATCATCTTTAAAATCATCTTAAGCCTCTACACGATACTATCGTCAATCGGCACAACCCTATCCTATGCCTTACCCAGAAAACAACATCAACAAAAAAAAAATGATTAAAAAAACACATTTACATTTAGAACATTGACTTTAATCATTATCAGAATGTGAAGATACTTTCAACCTGGGGTGTTTCTCAAACAACGACATAACTCACGGTTGAGCTACAATCTATCGTTTGGGAAAAGAACAATGTGGTGACAAGTGTTTCCCAAAACCATATTTCTCTGTCACGGATCCATTTTTTTAACCATGTTAGTTATAATGTAAAATATCCATTATGACCTCTAAACAGGGTGGAGTAACTATCATAATTACAAAGAAAACCCCCATAATTTTCTTTTTAATTTATTTTTTGACATAGAATCTTTATGCTTGCAAATAGTATTGGACGTTTCTACAACAATCCACAAAACAATCCCCAAATAAAACAATCAACAAAAAAAATTAAAACTAAATTAAAATAAAAAATAAAATAAAAAAACTAGAAAAGTTAAGTTTGTTGACAAAATCTCCTGAGAAAGCCTCGTCTGAAAGTTTGAAGTAGTTTCAAAGTTTAAATAATTGAAGTAGTTTTTAAGAAGTTTGAAATAGTTGGCATAGCCATAGATAAATAACTACATATGTTAGCATGTTTCTAGTATGGTTTGGCATGTTTCTGGCTAGGTGGTTGATTAGTTGCCAAACCATTGCTAGAGGTTTCTATGTCGTTGCTATGGTGCGGCTGCTAGAGTTTTCTGAGTGGTTGCTAGGTGGTTGCTAAGACATTGCAAGGGTGTTTTGACTGGATGTTAAAGTGTTGCTAGGTGGTTGCTAAGGTGTTCTAAGTAGTTGCTAAGGCGTTTCTTGGGTGTCTTATGTGCTTGCTAAAGCATTGCTAGGTAGTTCTGCGTGGTTGCTAAGGCATTACTAGGGTGGTTGCTAAGGTGTTCTGAGCGGTTGCTAAGGTGCTGCTAGGTGGTTGAGTGATTGCTAGGCAGTTGCTAAGGCATTGCTGGGTGTTCTAGGTGGTTGCTAAGGCATTGCTAGGTGGTTGCTAAGGCATTGCTAGGCAGTTTTTAGGGTGTTCTAGGTGGTTACTAAGGTGTTACTAGGTGGTGGCTAAGGTGTTCTGAATGGTTGCTAGGCAGTTGCTAACATAAATTACCATGGCTCTAGTATGAATTAGCATGTTGCTAGCATGGTTCTAGTATGAATTAGCATGTGGTTAGCATGTTTCTAGAATATACTATCATGTTATTAGCATGTATTTAAGAAGTATTATCATACTAGTATGTTTATAGTATGAATTAAAATGTTGCTAGTATAATTAGTATGTTTGTTATTATATTGTTAGTATGACTGGTATTGTTAGAATGTTTCTAGTATGGATCAGTATATTGTTGGTATGAATTAATATGTTGTTAGTATTCATTCATTCATTTTCTTTTTGGCTTAGTCCCTTTATTAATCTGGGTTTGCCACAGCGGAATGAACCACCAACTTATCCAACACATGTTTTACGCAGCGGATGCCCTTCCAGCTGCAACCCATCTCTGGGAAATGTTGTTAGTATGTCCACGTAAAAGTCAATGGCAGATTTTTTATAATGGAAGTCTAATGGACTGTTGGTATAGTGTGCCGTAAGTGGTTGCTAAAGTATGGCTAGTAAATTGAAAGGTCATCAGTGATTGGCAGATTGGTAGTCTGAGTTAAATAAGCCCAACCTTAGGTCTGTATAACAGTCTGGCGCAAAGTTATGGGGTCAAAGTTTGGTTTAATGTTAAGTCAATAGGACTTTTCTGAAATTTCTGCATCAGGTTTTAGGAAAACCGTAAGTCGGATCAGTTGGAAAAGATATAGCAAATTAATTCAGTATAGTTTGGAGATTTGGAGTTAGTTTGGTGGTTGTAGTATGAATGGTCTAGGAGGAGATGCGTTCTTAATATAGTCTAAGCAGAAGAAGACGGAAGAAGAATAATAGGTTTATGTAGTATAACAGTATGTTGGCATTCCCAAGCCACCATAATAATAATAAATAAAATAAATACAAATACAGAAAAAATCCACATCAATCCACATCTAAGGTTTTTAAATTATTAAAGAATAAAAATAAAAAAAACTGTTCTCCCCTACCTCTGATATTGTATTTAATTTTTTACATTTTAAAAAGAAGACCAAATCTTTGAGCCACAATAAAATAGAGGGGAGTTGTGGGGAGATCCAAGACAACGGTATTCTGCGCTTAGTGAGAAGAGATTGAAAAGTCAATGTCAATGTGTCTCCGGTTTAAAGGTTGACACTGAGAGGGAACATCAAAGATAGCAATTAAAGGGCAAACAGCTAACTTGACCCCCAGAACATCAGAAACTATTTTAAAGAAAGGAATCCAATAGTTTTGCAACTTAATGCAAAATACAGACATATGACTAAGGTTACATGGTGAAAGTTTACATTTATCACACATATTTGAAACATTGGGATATATTTAAGACGTTTGGCCTTTGAGAGATGAGTTCTGTGAATCGTTTTAAATTGTATAAAACTGAGTCTAGCGCACAAAGGGGAGGTGCACACATTATCTAATACTGCACTCCAGTAGTCAACCTCAAACTCTAAGCCAAGTTCCTCTTCCCAGGCCTTGATAGCTTTAATGTTATGAGAGTTATCCTTTGACATGATAATTGCACATATCTTAGAAAATATCTCTTCCCATGGAGACCTTGTAGGCAGGGAGGGAAACTCAGAGAAGATAATCTAATTTGCACAATGATAAGCACAATGTCTAATTAGAAAATAATAACATAAGTGGGTGGGGAGCAGATTAAATAATTATGATCATTCAGAAAAATTTGCAAACACATTGTTAATAAAGAGATCTTTAAAGCATTTCAGACCTTTTTTTTTCCCAGAAAGAGAATACAGAATCTGCCATAGTGCCATAGTTGAAGCAGAGGTCAATTTAAAGTGATGTCGAAATTGAAAGAATATTTTGAGAGAAGCACATACTATTAGATTATCTGTATAATGCGAAGAGAATTATACAGATAGAGAATAGAGAAATTAGAAAAGAGAACACCATAGCAGGGAGAGATGTTGAAGAACATCTTTGCTTCTAAGTTGCACCATAGTAAAGAAGAGGCCTGTACACAAAACACCAGTTTCTGAATATTTACCTCACAGTAATAATACATAAAATTAGGCAAGGAGACTTATTCCACTTATTCGACTTTTTTGAAGAGAAATTTTGGAAACTCTAGAAGATTTACATGCCCATATAAAAGAAGAAATTAATTGAACTATATTCTTGAAGTAAGATTTTAAAAAACAAAGAAATAGCTTGAAAGAGGTAAAGAAAATTTGGAAGAATATTAATTTTTTACAGCATTTATCCTGTCTAGTGGTGATAATGGGAGAGATGCCAATCTTGAAAAAGCTGATTTCATGATTGAAATTCAAGGTGTAAAATTAGCTTACTTTAAGGCAAAATAGGAAAGGGTAACACTAACACCAAGATACTTGAATTTAGATCTCTCCAAATGGAAAGGAATGTCATTCTGTTTTAAAGTTTGGCCAGATTGGATTCTTCCTGTCTTTAGGCAATATAGTTATAGATTCTTGTCTCAATGTTGGGGGCAATTTGCCTAGATCTAAAGATTCCTTAAAAAACTGACAGAAGCAGCAGAGCCAATTTGAAATTTTATTTCTTATCAAAATTCAGATGGTAGACCATCTGGGCCAGGGGATTTCTTAGACTACAATGAGTTAATTGATTTGGTAATCTCCTCTAAGGTAGGGATTCTCAACCGGTGGGCCTCAGCGATGCTGCAGGTGGGCCGCGAGAGAGTTAAGTTAAAATAACTCTCCATTTTATACTAGCCTATAATTTTTGGATTCCATTATTAATATGCTATATTAAAATGATCGAGGTAATGGTCTTTCTCCTGTTCCAGGGTGATCAAGAAGTATGAGGTAATATCAATACTTAGAAATATCAATAGGTACATATTCAGAATCTACCACCTGAGTAATTAGTTTATTTATTGTTATTTATTCCTTTTTTTTAAAAATCAATATGAGAGAAAGATTGATGGACATTTGAGAAAAATTTATATTTTCTTGCTGTGGGAGTAAAGTGTCTCCATGGGTCAGTATAACCATTCTGAACCATAAACTCAGAAAAAAAACTCTGACATACCAGATGGAGCTTTCTTAATAGTACTGGATGAAATTTCACAATTAGGTATCTACCATTCACATCAGAAATAACATTGTCCATAGAAAAGTGAACAGTCTTATATATCAATATGGCAACTCCTCTACATCTGGAATCAAAGTTGGAATGAAAAATGTGTGATGTCCAATGATTTTGAAGTCTGCCTTGATCCTTAGGTCACAGATGTGTTTCCTGAAGGAATACAATGTCAGGTTTTTGTAGCTTCAAATGAGTCAGAATTTTGGATCTTTTAATAGGACCATTAAGTACTTTTCTATTTCAACTTAAGAATCTAACTGAAATTCTGGTTTTGTTCATCCAATTGCATTAATATACAAGTTGAAAGAAGGCCACAAGCATAGGTGAGCACAAAAATAAACAAATAAAAAAAAGAATAATAAAAAAAACACCACACATGAAGGAAGAAAAAAAAAATCACTGCCCACAATGCCTCCCCACTAAGCTCTAGCCTTAACATTACTCAATTTCTTCTCTCCATTCCCAAACAATGGAGGCAGAACGCCAAATCTTGTTAACCCCAGATGATCGAATACATTATACATTCGCATCTAAATCATCTGAGGTCACTCGCGAACATATAAAGCAAAAGTCATCAATTAACGAAGAACAGCTGCAAATACAATTATGTTCATTGTGTATTCATCTCAGTGTGATGTCCCAGAAGTTGAATACCAGTCATTGAACCACCACTGGGCTTCCATAGGGCAGTCGAATTGAAACTTTTCATCGCCAAGGTTAATAACTAGGCAAGTCGGGAATCTAAGAAAAAATCTCACGTTCTTCTCACACAAGCAATTTCTCGCAACTGAAAATGCTGCTATCCTTTTAGCCACACTAGAGTTATAATCAGGAAAAATAAAGATCTTGTGGCCCTGATAGAAGAGCTGGTTCCAATTCCTTCGCCGGACAACCTTTTTTTTTAATCAGTGAAGTAGTAAAACAAAGGGACTGCAATTGTCAATATGAAGATCGCTAAAACTGAAATGTAAAAATACTTAGCAGCTAAGCAAAATACACCAAAGAGAGATGTTTTTTTTTTTTATCATTCCACGTTTAAATGTTAGAATGTTCTAAAAGAATAGGGCATAGGGAGGATAACTGGCAATAGATCACAGACAGGAACTATGCTTCTAACTACAGGTCTAGAGGTACAAGTTTGTGATGCAGATTAGCTGGAATGATGGATTTGGGAAACACCAAATCAACAAATTTTGTTTGTAACGACGCAACTTGCAATCTTAGTTGGCTAACAATGGTTTTCGAAAAACACACCCCTGGACAACAAAAAAGGTTTCTGAAGACAATCGCCTATTGCAACTTTAAAGGTAGCACAACAAAAGGGTGAAGCTAGATGCCGCAGAATGTTATTGGTTTACAGAGATTCGTCACTTGAGAAAGCTAGGGTAACAAAACAGGAAATATAACTTTTAAATACACAGCCAAAACATGACATCCTGATAATGTAATGACAGCATGCAGCAATGCATTATGGTGAACCCAAAGTCAAACAAAGCATATCATCAGCTAGTGACAAACAGCTACAATCCAAGAAGCAAGAACAATATCTGCTGTAAGTCCTCCATTGTTGTTTATAGTGCCATTCACATCTTACATCTAAATCTGTGGAAAGCGTTATGGGGGCTGCTTCCTCTATTTGCATACACTTGTACATTTGACAATGAACTTGAGCCAGCAAAAGTGAAATATGAATAAGCCCTATTGATTCATTGAACAAGAATGACAGCAGTCATAACTTTCTTGCAATCATCATGCCTACCAAGTAAGAGTACTGTTGGCAGTGGAAATGGAAGCATGATCAGGGTGACCTGTACCAAATTGTACTGCTCTGTACCGCTCAGTGGAAATGAGGCATATTATTTTAAGCAGCAACATAAAAACATGTTCAAGACACCTCACCTGTTTTATTGCATATGTCTGGGATCAGCTCCATTAGTGGTTTAGGCCTGTAGTCTGCAAGAGGGGTGTGACACTCCGGTGTTGGTTTAAGGTGTTCAGCACAGCAACTCCAGATGGACGTGTTGTAGTAGTAATGCCCACAGCAATGGTGATTCGATTTGGTGACATATTTAATGGCCAGGGTTGAGGAGGAACAGCAAATTTGATTCTTATTTTTTTCCAGCAAGAGGTTTCCACAGCACTCTACTTCCCCACCAGATGTGCTGTAAAGATGATCAGAGCAGCACCTCAAGGACGAGTTGTGGTGGTCATAGACTTTGGAACCACAACAGAAATTACCATTTTTCTTGTAGTGTCTGAATAGACAAAAAGCAATACAAAAAAACAAAGATCAGGTCAGTTTCACATATGCAAACATACCAGGAAAATACCGCTGTGCAAAAGTCATCTGTCTACCTGGATTGAGGTTTTATTTTTATTTGGAAATAGTGATGACCAGTCGAGAATTAATTCTTCTTCTTAACCGGATCTTCTAAGAGAACCAGTCGAACCAGTTCATCAAATCAAACTGAATCATTATAAATGGTTACATCTCCAGTAAGCCCATATCCACAAATTACTTACATTTTGCCATGCTTGATACCCCTTCTCACTCAAAATAAACATATTTCCCGACTTCAGTTACTAGAACAGTACACTGAGATCAGATTTAAGAATGGGTGAACTGATAATACTGCGTGTGCATGATTCAGCAGGTGGTGAACCGAATACAAACAGTACATGACAGCACATTACCGTCTGAACCAACCAATTAAGTGAGGGTAAACCAAGAGGTTGAATGAGAGGATCTGGCGAAACTTACGTTTATTTGATAACAGAAAATCAAAATGGAATTTAAATAGTAAGTAAATCAAGCTTCAATTGGGTTCCAAAATTGCAAGACATTTTCAGATCATGGTGAAAACTGACTGAATTATGATAGCAGACTATACTTTTTATATGTTGAGTCCTAACAAAGGAGAATTGTAATTACATAATTGTGAAACAAGTAACTATTTTGTAGCATAAAAGAATCTGTGAGCCGAAACAAACTCTGAAAAATCTGGTTCGTGAAAAACATCCCATCACTATTTGGAAATGGAAACTAAAAATGTCACGCAACTTCCCAAGGACTTGTGAAAAACTAACTCCAGACATGACTTGCACTTAAAGACAAACTTGGTATTTCTTATTAAATTCTTGCTTTACTACCCAACATAAATTGCATGAAACATCATATTTTAATCCATTCTTCATTTAGGTTTGCAAAAGCATGCCTAGGTGCTTGATTTTATATATGTGTAGATAGAAGTGATTAAAACACTTCATTGATTTAGAGGACTGTCCTAAATCTTTTCACAATAAAGGGCCTGCTTACACCTGGTCACTTCACGGGATTTCTGAAAATAGCCACTATGCATTTGGTCGCATAAATGTCTCTGCTAAACAGATATAAATAAGATCTTAAAATCTACAAATGCAAATATAACTAGGTTATGTCAAGACACGCCACATTTTTATTTAATTACTATTATTTACAAAATGAACAGGTAAATTACAGGTAATATGTAGATTACAGCTGCATCTTATTCGGCGTATAAATGATTACATATATAGGTTATACTGGAGGCTTTTTACTTTACATGCATCCCAGTGAAACACACTGATCAATACACAAGGCAGACTCTGCGATACTGCCATGGCAGGCTAAATGAAAAATAGTTTTTTTTTGTACAGATACATGCAATACATTATTCAAAACTGTAAATATTTTAGATTCATTTGTGTGTAACCTACTCTCCCAAAAACAAAACATTATGCCTTTGTAAACGAAAGAAATTGTTTTGTTTTTTTTCTACATTCACAGAAATACATTCACCGGCCACTTTATAAGGGATACCTGCCCAACTGTTTGTTAAGGCAAATTTCTAATTAGCCAATCACATGACAGCAACTCAATGCATTTAGGCATGTAGACATGGTCAAGATGATCTGCTGCAGTTCAAACTGAGCATAAGAACGGGAAAGAAAGGTGATTTGAGTGACTTTTATCGTGGCATGGTTGGTGCCAGACAGTCTGGTCTGAGTATTTCAGAAACTGTTGACCTACTGAGATTTTCATGCACAACCAACTCTAAGGTTTACAGAGAATGGTGTGAAAAAGAGAAAATATCCAGTAAGCGGCAGTTTTGTTGGTGCAAATGCCATGTTCTGGTTCTGGCAACAGTAGCTCAAATAACCACTCGATGTAACCGAGGTATGCAGTAGAGCATTTCTCAATGCAATACATCTAACCTTGAGACGGATGGGCTACAGCAGCAGAAGACCACACCAGGTGCCACTCCTGTCAGCTAAGCCCAGGAAACTGAGGCTACAATTCGAACAGGCTCACCAAAATTGGACATTAAAAGATCAGAAAAAAATATTGCCTGATCTGATGTGTCTTGATTTTTGCTACGACATTCGGATGGTAGGGTCAGAATTTGGCGTCAACAACATGAAAGCATGGATCAATTCTAGGTTGGTGATAATGGTGTTTTCTTGGCACACTTTGGACCCGTTAGTATCAACTGAGCATTGTGTCAACTCCACAGCCGACCTGAGTATTGATGCTAATCCACGTCCATCCCTTTATGACCACAGTGTACTTCCAGCAGGACAGCGTGCCATGTCATGAAGCACAAATCAAAAACCACTGTACTCAAATGGCCTCCACAGTCACCAGAACTCAATCCAATAGAGCACCTTTGGGATGTGGTGGAACGGGAGATTTGCATCATGGACGTGCAGCCAACAAATCTATAGCAACTGCGTGATGCTATCCTGTCAATATGGACCAACATCTCTGAGGAATATTTCCAGTACCTTGCTGAATGTATGCCACAAAGGATTTAGGCAGTTCTAAAGGCAAAAGGATGTCCAACCAGGTAATAGTAAGGTGTACCTAATTAAGTGGCCGGTGAGTGTATATAGATACAGTTGAAGTCAGAATTATTAGCTACCCCTGTTTATTTTTTTCCCCAATTTTAATAACTTATTTATAATAATAGTCCATTTCTAATGTAATCTATTTATTTTTTTATGACTCTACCCATTTGTTTTGACAGGTCATGACTGTGTTCAAAATGGCAGACTTGCTTACTGCCTACTTCCCAGTAAACAGAACATATTGGCTACTACATTTTTTAGGAATAGTGTGCGAGGCAGTATGCACAAAACTCTTAAAGGGTAGTGTGCTACAATGTTGTCACATGACATGACAGCAGCGAATATTAACACAGCACAGCCACTCAAATTACTTTACAAATACATGTCCCAGCCACAAAATAATTATGTATTTAGAATAATTATATTAAAACCATTATAACTGGATGACACAATGTACAAAACAATGCATTATGTGTAGCTTTTTAATCCAATGCCCCACTCCTCTACAAATTAACTGACTCTTATCCCCCTTTTTCCTTTTATATTCAAATGTTACTACTTTTCAGTTCCATGTAATTCTTTTTGAACAAATAAATTTCAGATCATTTATACATTCAGCACAAGTCAAGTTTAACAAATAAGCAAAAATCACTACAAACTTGTGAATATTACAGTGACCGAGACTATTATGGATTTGCTTATTGTGCAGTGACTGTTGGTCAGTAAAGTTGTTTGTGACCTAAAGGTGAGTTTTTTGTTTATTTTAACACCCAGATTAAATGATTCCTTTGTGTTTTGCATAATATTAGTCTAAATAAACTGACCATAAACTGTGAATTATTATTAGATAACTAAATTAACTTAATACATTTATAATATATAAGGACAACATGATACAAATACAACATGCTAACGTCAGTCACAGGGAGCTGCTTACAGAAATCCACACTTTTGACTGTTTGGATTTTAACCTAGACTACATGACGGATTGTTGCACATAAACATGCCTCGCACATGCAAAAAAGGTATCATGTGCATCGGCCGCATGATGACATTATTAAGGGATGTAAAAGACAACAACAAAGTATAGCCATTAAAACCAAAGTACATCCACAGTTTGTCTTGGTTACAAGCTTACTGGTATTCCAGTATAAACCCAATTACATACTAGTTTAAAAAAATACAATTTTTGGGTACCCATACCTACTCATGGGTGCACTTACCCATTTCTGTTCAAAATGTTCGATTTTTGCACAAAATGTACACCTACATCTCCAAATGACTAGATGTTGTTTTGTTTAAGCCGACTGAGAGAAGACCATGTCCAGGAGAGGTTCACAAGGTAGGCTGTTGGCCCTAACAACATAACTAGCCGTGTACTGTATGAAGAGAATTTGCTGCACAGCTAACAGACATCTAAACTGATTTTTTGAGCCAGACCACCGCCAACTGCCAAAGAAATCATCTGTGTACTGTCTGGGGTCAGTACTGTCATCACACAGAACTGACCCCAATAACGATGAAGTGCTTTGAGAGGTTAGTCATGTCTAGTCAAATCTAGTCTCTCAAACATGCTGGATCCATATCAGTTTGCATACCATCCAAACCCTTTCTTAGACAAAGTAATGTCTTCCAACTTCCAACTTCCTCACCAAGAACAGAAAGATTCATGTTAAAATAAAGTTCATCAACTTCAGCTGAACACTAAACATAATTATTCCTAAGCAGCTTATCAATAATAATAAAATAACGAGTTGCCCCTTCTGGACACTGAACAGTCAGGCAAGAACAATTCTTCTGACAACTGCCAAATTGGAATCAACAATTGGAGAATCATGATTCATAACTCCAGAAAACACATCGTCACCTTGGAATTATAAGGTTCTATCTGCGTTCTGAATGATTTTGAGATATTGAGCTTCAAAGTTTTTGCATTCCATAACAAACAGTATGTGTGTAACATTTGTTTTTTAAATAAAAAGTCTTAAACTGTACTTCTAAAAAACATCCCATAATGTAAATAAGTTGTCATTTAATGAGAATATGTCAATAACTCAATTTTGACAAAAATGTCAGATAGAACCTTATAATTCTAAGGTGACGACATATTCAATTCTTTAGAGTCCAGTGGCAATGTGCTTTACACCACTGAATCTGACACTATGGTTGGCCTTCATACACTTTCCAGAGCCAGGCTAAGAAGAATTCCTTTATTTTTTTTTCTAGAGGAATTTAGGATTTAGAAAAGGTGAATATGAGGTAGGTACAAAACTACAAATTGTGAATGGGTGGCAAATCAGTTTTTTCTTTGGACCCAGAACAGCTCGGTGTCCCATCACCTTTGACCTATTTATAGGCCTGCATTACAGTAAAGCAGTGATTGGTTAGTGATGAGTTAATCTCCTAATCTCTTTGTACATACAAATTAGCGTGAAACTGAGCGCACGTGCACGAACGCAAAACCCCTCCCTGCCTCCTCCCCCTAATAAATATGGTAATGAGTCTACTTTGGCAAAATCAAACAAAAAAGCAATGGCAAAAGCAAGCAGGGAAACTTCACAGATTGTGAATTAGAGGAAATTTGTCCTCCGGAATTAATAACAAAAAAAGAAAATAGAGTGGGAGAGTGTAGCTGACGCGGTTAACGCAGTGGGGTCTGAACATCGCACTGTGAGTGAATTAAAAAAAGAAATGGTCCGATGTAAAGGTGCAGGTTAAGAGGAGAACAGTGGCGCACCATCAAAGTGTGGACCGAACAGGTGGGGGAACAGGGGATGCTGAACTAACACCCTTTGAGGAGAAAGTTGCCTCAATTGTGGATGACAATTTTAGAGTTGATTTGAATATTTTATCTCAAATGGTGCCAGAGTTTAATTGACTTTTACAATTTTTACATTACAAGATAATATTATAAAATATTATAATATTATAAAAAAAGTATATAATAAAATAAATAAAATGCTAATTACAAAAACAGTCAATAAGCAGGATGTTTTTCTGAACATTTTGGTACTGGTTTTATTGTATAATTTCATATAGTTAAATTGTTTAATTCGATCGTATGGTTAATTTTTTTATCAAGAAATTAAGCCTTGTGCAACATAGAGGGCATATATTTATGCCTGACCTATTTTTAGCTCAAACTATAACAGGAGCAAAGAATTTAGTTGGTTTGAAATCGAATGTCTAATGAATGTCAAACGTCAAACTAACTTTACCGCGGTTCAACTGCATGGTATGGAAACCTTTTATATCTGCTAGCCATGCGGATGATCCCATCCTATACAGCTGGCATTGCTTGGCTCAAAGATATTTTGTAGTGTGCAATTTAACATAATTGCCTCTACAAGTCGCCAATGGAAATAAAACGAACACACACAAGAAATGCATGTACGCCAGACATGAAGTTGGCGTAGACAAACGCACATTCTCACGTTAATTTCATCATTAGTAAATCCAAACACGAGATGAAATCTGGCGTACGCAAAGTTTTGATACATGAGGCCTCTGGTGAATAAGTATAGCATTTTGATTGGTCGTGTTTAGAAAACTAAAGCAAGTAGCTTTCTGTTAGAACTTAGTGTTTTAGGAAGAGAAGTGTGCGTAGTGTTTTGTAAAACGTGTTTTATGCATTTGAAAATGAGTTCAAGACTGAGAAATAGCTTAGTTAGCAAAAGATTTGGAGATTTGAATTCTCAAGAACTGTCTTAAAGCAATCATGATACCATGCTTGAATTAAGCCCCATTCAGATTACTCAATTTTCATTGTTGAGTATGACCGTATTAGTGTCAGATTATGTGATTTTCACATAATGTTATAGGTAACAATATTGGTACTCTCACCAGGCTGTAGAAGTGCCTCGTTTATCGATCAACAACATACTTCTAAGATGACACCTCATGCAAGCGTAAACTGTTGTCATAATTCCACAAAGCTTTTTTCCATTGCTTTGAAGCAGTCCAATTTCTTTCGTTTTGCCATTTTAAAAGTTGCGTACAGAAGAAATTATGTACTCCGACTGTGACCCATGTGACAGAACCCATTGTGGATTATGGGGGAAAAGTTAAACATGCTAACTTTCTGCAATGATGTTGTTAAGCATCAAAGACATGGCATTGGTTGTCATGCACTATAACACACACCATACACGAAGAAATGATTCTTGAAAACAAATGAATCTTGCATCAATGCCCAATTGTCATTTACAAATCTCCACAGCACCCTAAATCAAGCAAAACGTATGACACAAAATCATGACAAAATCTGTTTACATTGACAAAATCAATGTAAACAGGGTTTAACAAGGCTCTGTTCATTCACAAATGTTTGTAGAATGTCTACATGCCAAGGTGCAGGATTTTATATATTAAGTGGTTGGAATACCTGAATTCAATGATTTGGTTAGCAATATAATATATAAACTCTGTGGGCTTACCTGTGTCCATTACAGCAAATATGGATAAGAGGATCGAAGGTTTGATTTCCACAACAGTGCTCGCCAAGGTTGGGACGAACAGGCAGATGGCATGTAGTGTTTTTTGGAGAATATACAACACCCCCAACACATTCTGACTTCTCAGGCATATCTAGATGCAGGATTCCATTACAACACAGAACGTTTCCCTCTGAGAAACTGTAAAGATGTTTACCACAGCACTGAGGACACAGATATACAAACACATTTTACTGGAAAATTACAGAAATCATTTAATTTTATAGAACGTTTAGGTCAAAAAGTAATAATACCTTAGTAAATTCTGATGACTTTTTGTACAGTTGCCCTGAGCAACAAATTTGTGTCTGAGGATCATAGGATCCACCATTCCCTGAAAGAGAACGAAATGGATGAGGCAATGGAATTATTGCTTGAATAACCATGCAACCACAATCATTTTCCATGGTGACTAATAATTCACTCAAGTTATACACCTGAAAAATATCAGTTTAGGTCATGTACACAGTTGAAGCTGCCAGCATTTGTTTTACATTATTATCCTGTAGCGTAAGTCATGCTTTCCAAACCACTCAGAGTGCTTTTTTATTCTGCATATTTTAAAGCTGAAAATTGTATTTTCTGATAAAAATGCCCTACACCAACAGCCGATCAGTGACAAATGTGTATAATAAGACAATAAGAAAAAACAAAAATGGAGATGGTG
This sequence comes from Danio aesculapii, assembly GCF_903798145.1. NCBI lineage: Eukaryota > Metazoa > Chordata > Actinopteri > Cypriniformes > Danionidae > Danio > Danio aesculapii. The sequence continues at coordinate 3,885,058 of NC_079452.1, read as the reverse complement.
CTGGTAGATTTTATTTGACATCATTCTACAAGCTTTGTTTTTAATTAAAGAGCTAGTAAATTATTATGGCTCAGATCAATGTTTTGTGTTTAATTGTTCAGTTTTGTGGCAAGTAGCTGTATAATAAACAAGAAACTGAAAATCCAAAGCCCTCCAGTCTATACAACAGCCCTCTGCATTGTTAACAAAATTATTACTTAATTACCATTAATATTTACCCAGCAAAAGTTATGATAACCAATTAATAAAAGCAGTCAATCGGAAATGTGAGTATACTTGAGGTGACAACAAACATGCCATCAGAACACTGCCCCCCACCCCCCTTTAATAAAAAGGGGTACTTGTCAGCATTTTCTTGTCAAAAACATTTAATCAAAAACAAAACAAATGTGAACATGCCAACTAAGAAGGGAACTAGACTCTGTTGATTTAAGTAACAAATAGATTAGACTACAAGGATATTTACCTGTGATATTGTTGGGTGCTGTTGTAGTTTTTTCAAGTCTCACATAAACACAAACAAACAGAGAAAATGATAATAAAATAAAACTATATTTTTAAAAAATTGTTAAAATGTGTTATTTTGTTGGATTTTTACCAAACCAAATAAAATTGTTATTATTATTATTATTAATGTTATTATATGCAATAATCATCAGGCCAGATGCTAATATGTTGTAAAAACCAAAACATAGTAATATATAGTCTCCTAAAAATTATATAGTCACTATGTTTTCATGGTTAGGATTATAGAACTTACAAATACAATTCCTATATTTTCATGGGTCCCATGGCTGCGTGACATTACTTTTGCATTATTTATCATTGTAAACCTAATCAACCCATTGTAGCTGCAATTCTTTACACAATTTCAAAATTTCAAAAAATACACTTTTCACAATGAAACTGCTAAAGCATTTTGATATTTTTGTATTCAACAAATGCTGTGACTTGACAGCTTTTATTATTTTTTTTGTCTCTTAAAAATAATTTGAGGACTCATCTGTGACAGCATAGAGACTTACCCAGAGGCCTGAGAGCATTGTGGGGATTTAGGTATTTCAACTGTGAGAAAAATACTCTGATTATAACATACTAACAACACTGTTTACCATTTATTTGATATGTTAATAAAATAATAACTTTAAGAACTGTATACACACACCTGCTTTAGTCTGACAGCAAGGATCACTTTTGGGCTTTATTTTTAGGTCTAGGGGACAGCAGCAGTTGGCCTCTTTGTCAAATAGTTCCTTTCCACAACAATTCTTCTTCTTTTGTTGTTTATTCAGCAATACATCACCACAACATATACGATTCTTTGTTTGGTAAGGGTCTGTAAATTAATGTAAGAGAGATAAGTAATTCAGTAACTTAGAAAGTGCTGGTAAGTACAAGGTATAATTGTATATGCATTTTTCTGTTCAGGAGTCTTATTTAGGCATTGTGACCAGTGGGTACCCAGGCAAGGAATAAACTTTAATTCTTGCAAAGAGCAACTTGAGAGTGAGGTCTGGTACAGTATATTCTGCGCAGCTGAGAAAGTAGTACTAAAGCTGAATAGAAATACTAAAGACACTACCATCAAAAGACCTTTGTAAAAACAGTAATTAGTGTTGGGAGACTACTATAGAACTATTCTCGGACTGAGGTTGTAATAAATGACTGTCACATTCATCTGTGATAATACTGATTAATTTATCAGACAAGCATGAGAAAAACTGAGCAAAATGATGTAGAGTTGCTAAAGACCTCTGTGCTCAAGTGTGATTGAAGTGTTGATCAGGGGTGCGTTTCCCAAACAACGACGTAACTCACAGCTGAACTATCACAGTACGATACATCGGTTGGAATAAAAAGAATGATGTAGGGTTTCCCAAAACCCATAGTTTCTCTGTCGCAGATCCATCATTTGAACCACGTTAGTTATAACGTAATAAGCCCATAATGGCGCTCTAAACGGGGTGGTAACAAATTCTTTAGAGAAGAACCCCATCATTTCTTTGTGCAATTATATTGTTTTACGTGCACACACATTTAAAAAAAATCCAATATTAGTTGTGCTAAAAACATGCACTTGTATTCCAAATTAATTGAAATATGCAAATGGAACATATAGGGCCTATGTTTCCTTTACAAATATTATTGAGAACATTACAAATTCTATTCAAAGCATAAAATCACTTACAAAAGCTAAGAACATGCATTCTTATATAATATATAAATCATATAAATAAATAAATAATGAGGCTTTTTATAAAGAAATGAAATTTTATATTTATTATTTATTAAGAAATGAAAAAAAAATCATACTTTAATAATAATATTAATGATGATGATTATTATTGTGATTATTATAATTAAGTAGGATATTGTTTATTTATTTTTTTCTTGAAGATTAAATTGAGTGAGTCATTTAATTGTTTTTTTTTTTCATTTCATAAATAACAGTGAAGTGATTGTTCAAACAATTTATGTTTGTAACTACATGTTTTTATTAACCATGACTGACCTACAATGTTATATGGCATAAAATAATTAAAGATCATTCAGAAATGTGATGCTCTTTTTTTTCTTTCGCTATCACCATTTATTGTCATCATGTTCCGGGAAAACTGAAATTGTGTGGTGGACGTCAGTCACAGTAACTTTTGTTTCCTGGTTTTGTTCCGGGAATTACTCATTTACAAATTAAGCACTAGATTCACCTAATCGACTTACGCAACTGATACATTAGTTCCAATTTTGCAGGGTTATACCCTACTCCAAAGTAGGTATGGAACGATAACAATTTTCAAGGTATACCACGGTTTGAAAAAGTAAAGGTTTTAAAACCGCCAAAATTTTCTGTAATACCATTCCTAAGGTATGTGTAAGATTTTTTTATTTACTTTTTTGTTGTTGTTTTTAGGACAACAGTAACTCCAGCATAAATCTGTGTTTTTGAAACTAATGAAGACAGCAAAAGTTAATTAATCTTTTGAACTATTTAGTCGGACATATTTACTGTTCCAAACTATTATTAATCTTTCAAAAAAAAAAATATATTGTTATAAATGGGATTTTTTGTTTTTGTTTTTTACCCAGACATTTAAAAATAATATATTTTAGAGCAGTGAGAACAATACCGTAATATTTTTTTTAAGATTATCATACCATCAGAATCTTATACCGGCCCATGCCTACTCCAAAGAAAAAGCTAATTAGGTTCCCCAAAAAGAAGCATCAACTGTTTAACTAAAATCGTTCCCTGTTCCAACAATGCAAAAAAATGGGTAGCTCTGTCAATATTTCCAGAGCTAAGAATAAATTACTCTGGTATGAAACACCTATTATAAAGAACTCACTGTAGTCGATTGAACAACAATTTCAATGCCAAAGTGTGTTAAAACTAAACTATGGTAAACAATGGCAAGGTATTAAAGTCACACCAAGTGTATTGCTTACCCTTGCCACAGCATTTAGTGTGAGCACTAGTTCGAATGAAAATTCTGTCTTTACAGCAAATCTCATTTAGGGGATTGTAGGCTACAGAACCACAGCAGTAAGTCACAACCTGGCTTAATCCCCGAGTTAAATTACCTGAAACACATTCAAATAAAACACAAACCCCAATCAATATTCAACTTTTGTAAATTCTCTGTAAATCATTACTTTCACGACTCACCAGGTATAGTCCTACCGTTGCAGCAGGAGCTTTTTAAGATGTTGTAAGACTGATTTCCACAACAGTGAAGATTATTGCTGCCTTCCATCTCGCCACTAAAACCTGTGTTACTGGTGGTTTTACAAATATAACATATACATATATATATATATATATATATATATATATATATATATATATATATATATATATATATATATATATATATATATATATATATATATGTATATATATATATATACACACACACACACACACGCACACACACACACACACATATATATATATATATATATATATATATATATAAATAAACTATCACTAGTACTATTACAATAAAATAATCTTTTATGAAAAAGTAAAATACATCTATCTTAAATAATCTCTTATGTGAAGGGTGTGTGCATTGTCACTCACTGCTTCCCCCTGTCATGGTGGCAGATTCCTAAAAAACAAAGATGATTCATTATAAAAAGTGTTTTCTTTGCATAAAATACACTACAATCATGAAATTGACTTTGCATGACCTTTCGTTGTTCACATTAAACAAAATGATGAAATGAATGAATGAATGAATGAATGAATGAATGAATGAAACGTCTGTGGGCAACCTCCCACCCACCTGGCTTTATTTAGTTCTGAGATAGCCTACAGCAATTACTTTCACAATTTCTAAATAAAGAACCCCTAAAAAACAAAAACAAAAGCAAACAAACAAAAAAAACTTCCATAAGAGAGTCGAAAAAGTGAATGGGCATAAATATTCTAGCGGTCACTAAGCAAATGATAAAATAAATAAGATTTTTACAAATGGTAAATTAAAAATGCTTTCCATTTTTGTTGAATTTCTACCCCAACCGATCACTGTTTACAAACAGACTACAAAGCACATGAAAATGGTCTGTGTCACGTGTGAAAACATTTTCCAAGTTCTCAAGTTTCGACTCTAGTTATCGGTTCTTGCCAGTTTTGACTGTAGCAGGCTTATTTGTTCAAATAAATTAGCTGTTACTCCAACAAGCCTTGTTTAAAACTGCATTTTTTCGTTCGGTTAAGAATGTAGAATGTTGAAGCAGTTCCAAACAAATACAGGCATAAAACTATAACTTTATTGCCATATGCAGCATTTCCGAAGACAAAATATGCGCCCACATAAAGCCATTCTGCAACGAAATATTGAGTGACAACTTACAATGATAGATCGCTAAAGAAATAGCAGAACTCTACTCGGAATCACATTCAACAAAACAGAGCACGTCTGAACGGAAACAAAACAAAGGCTTTTATAATAACATCAAACAAACGCCAAGTAAGATACACAACATGACAAAAAAAGCTGTGTACTAGTACAAAGACCAAATCACGCTACCACACAGTCATAAAATACTTTCCCTCGTTGCTCAGTCAACATTGTATCCACTGTAGGTGGGTGTGTAAGTGTTCCTTGCTTTACACTTCCAGGCTAAGTTGCTGCGTATGCGCACACCAGTAATCTGATTCTGCACTCAGTGAGCGAGCAAAAATTCGTCACTCAACCAATGTAAAATAGTGTCCATGACTCAAATACGTCTCTCCGCCTCCAAAATAATAATAATAATAATAATAATAATAATAATAATAATAATAATAATAATAATAATAATAATAATGAAAACATAAAAAGGGAGAAAAAAAGTCTGTCGTGTACTGTTTGTTGTGGTGGTTGATTAAGGAAATAAATAAATAAATAAATAAATAAATAAATAATGATAATAATAATATTAAGAATAATAATTATTTAAATGATAAAAAATACATTATTTAGATTAATTTGGAATTTTAATGGCCAGAGTTATATAGTAAAGGTGTAATTATAGCAGTGTTCCCTTGCTTACCTTCTGCTGAGGATGTGGCAAAAATCCACAATATTGTCACCACACCTGAAATTCAATTAAATAAATACATAAAAACAATAATAAAAACTATAAAATACACATTTTTACAATAAAAATAAGAAAAATCTACAATATACTAAGCCACTCAGAATTGAAAAATGTGCTGTCATACATGCAGTTGATCTGTAGACTTTCATTGTAGCCTATACCCCTGTTCAAAAGCTTGAATTTCCAAACTAAGTGAGATGACAATTTATGTACTCCAAAAATAAAATTTAGGTCCGCCTCCACAGGCTGCATCACTGGATTAAGGAAGGATCACATGCAATTTGTGATTCCTAGCAGCACCTAAAGGAAATTACAAGTATGGGCATTATATTTTATACCTCTAGAGCTTCAGATATGATGCCCTTTTGTAGTTTTCATTTGGCTAAAAATGGATCTGCATGAAATTATGTAAGTAATCCCCACAGCTCACTGATAAACCCTAACACGGTAGTAATATTTTCTCAAAGGTTTCTCCTGTAAAGTGTACTACATAAAATTGCTTTGGAAAATTGCCATTGCAAAAAAAAAGATAAAAAAATAAATAAAAAAATAAAATTAAAATAAAAAAACAGGTGGCAGCAAGTCACTACAAGAATGATTCAAAATGACAAGCAAGCTACTGATAATTTTCTGAATGGGCAATTGATCACTGCTTTTCATGTTTTACACATTCCAAATGTTTCACACTATACACATGTGATGGGGTTGGTAAAAATGTTAATTAACAGTTTATGAACGCATTTCTGAATTAAGATATTTCTAAAATAATAATAATAATGATAATAATAAAAATGATCATAATAATATTAATTCCATTATTAATAATGATGATAACAATGATAATAACATTATAATTATATTGTTGTAATTATCAGTTACAGAATTATTTTATTTACTTAAATATGTTCAAAAACAGCCTCCCTTCCTCTAATATTGCCTATACTGTTTGCTATTTACATATAAACATTTCATACAGGCAAGTATTACTGTTGTATCATATCCACATATCCAGAATCAATGGTTTCCCCAGATCATCACCAGAGGTCACCATCACCAGAATATTGACTGTCTCCCCAAGCTCCACTTCCTTCTATCCACTGAACACATTTTCACCTGTTCCATGTCATCTGGATTATTTTAGTCACACACACACACACGCACACACACGCACACACACACACACACACACAATTTCTCCTGATAACTTCTTTGGATTACTGTGTTTTACTCTGGACTGTTTGCTCATTTTTTATTCTGTATGTTTTCTGCCATTGATCTTTTACTGTGCTGTACATATTTATCTCTGCTGCCTGCCCTCGCCCATTGCTTGTTTACCTACACAGATCTGTTTGTCATCTACATTCTTCACTGCGTGGATATTGTTCCTATGTTCATACTTACAGAGCAAGCCTGAAAAAGAACAATTGTTTGCATTATGCTGAAAGTATGAGATTTGCAGCCTTGAATGGCTTCCTTTTGAGAAGGCTCATGTTAACTATGCTAACCTCTTAACCACTTAGCCTCATTACATTTTTGACAAATATCTGTATTTGTATAAAAAAGTTATTCCAATAATACAATTGCAATATCTCTTGTTAGAAAGAAATATCTTGTCCAGTGTCTGCATGGGTTTTGGAGGTCCAGGGGAGGGTCTTCAGCTTGCTTAGAAGGAGGATGGTCAGGCGAGCGTACATCTGACGGTAGTTCTGGATGAACTGTCAAGAGAAGTTTGCTCCTGGACAGACAAAGCATACAGTGCATCCAGAAAGTATTTATCCCGCTTCACTTTTTCCACATTTTTTATTTTACAGCCTTATTCCAAAACGGATTAAAATACATGTATTTCCTCAAAATTCTGCACACAATATCTTATAATGACAATGTGAAAAAAGATTTTTTGAAATTGTTGCAAATTTATTAAAAATAAAAAACCTGAAAAATCACTTTATAAAAGTATTCACAGCCTTTGCCATGAAGCTCTAAACTGACCTCAGGTACATTCTGTTTCCACTGATCATTCTTGAGGTGTTTTAGCAGCTTAATTGGAGTTCACCTGTGGTAAATTCAGTTTATTGGACATAATTAAAAAAGGCATACCTTTGTCTATATAAGGTCCCAGGGTTGACAGCGCATGTCAAAGCACAAACCAAGCATGAAGACAAAGGAATTCTCTGTAGACCTCCGAGACAGGATTGTCTCGAGGCACAAGGCTGGGGAAGGTTACAGAAAAATGTCTATTGCTGTGAAAGTTCCAATGAGCACAGTGGCCTCCATAATCTGTAAGTGGAAGATGTTTGGAACCACCAGGACTCTTCCTAAAGCTGGCTGGCCATCAAAGCTGAGTGATAGGGAGTCAGAGAAGTGATCAATAGCCCGATGGTCACGTAGTCTGAGCTCCAGTGTTCTTCTGTGGAGAGAGGAGAGCTTTACAGAAGACTCTCAGACCATAAAAAACAAAATTCTCTGGTCTGTTAAGACTGAAATTGAACTCTTTGGAGTGAATGCCAGGCATTACGTTTGGAGAAAACCAGGCACCGCTCATCACCAGGCTAATACCATCCCTACAGTGAAGCATGGTGGTGGCAGCATCATGCTATGGGAATGTTTTTTTAGCAGCAGAAACTGGAAGACTAGTCAGAATTGAGGGAAAGATGAATGCAGCAATGTACAGAGACATCCTGAATGAAAACCTGCTTCAGAGTGCTCTTAACCTCAGACTGGGGCGACGGTTCTTCTTCTAGCAGGACAATGCTCTAAAGCACAAAATATCAATGGAGTGGCTTTACAACAACTTGGTGAATGTCCTTGAGTGGCCCAGCCAGAGCCCAGACCTAAATCCTATTGAACATCTCTGGAGAGATCTGAAAATGGCTGTACACCGTTGCTTCCCATCCAACCTGATAGAGCTTGAGAGGTACTGCAAAGAGGAATGGGCAGGTGTGCCAAGCTTGTGGCATCATATTCAAAAAGACTTAGTATTGTCTCAAAGTATTGAGCAAAGGCTGTGAATACTTAAGTACATGTAATCTTTTTCAGTTTTTTTTTATTTTTAATAAATTTGCAACAATTTCAAAAAATCTTTTTTCACATTGTCATTGTGTTTTTTTGTGTAGAACTTTGAAGAAAATTTAATTTAATTCATTTTGGAATAAGGCTGTAACATAAAAATGTGGAAAAAGTGAAGCGCTATGAATACTTTCCGGATGCACTGTATACCCAACATTTAGGGAATTTAGCAGCCGGTGAGTAGATGGGTGATAGCTGAGGGGGTAGGGTGGCTGCCTGTTTGCTAAAAACATCCTGGAACACCATATATTTAGATAAGACTTTGGGAATATATTGGGTCTTATGGTGCATATTACAGAAAGTTTATTTATTTATTTTTAATTAGGTCTTAAATTAAGATATAGCCAGAGAAGTAATATCTAGTTTACATCTATGCTAATACATTACTTTAATATCTTACAATGAAATGACCATTAATAAAATGTTAAAGAGTAGCAACATTTTTGTAGTCTGTCCCCTTGAGGGCAGCTATAATGCTGAAGTGGGCCTTAGTGAAAATGAGTTTGGCAGTCATCCATCTGGTGTTTGGCGCAGTGAGCATGTTGACTTGACTGAAGAGACCATCTGTAGAAGAGCTTACTTTGGCATTCACATAAAAAAGTATTGCAGAGTCTTGCATCAGCTGAATCATGCAAAAAAGGAGGAAAAGTCTGTCTTTTCTTTTAACCCTCTGAAAATGATCAATAATCCCTGAAAAAACCTTTTTGTTTTTCCATTTGTTTCTCTAGTGGGCTGTTTAAGGCCACAGAAGTCTCTCCCAGAGTTTAAAATAATAACGAGGGAAACACTTTTGCACGTACACAATCTTTGGTATACATTAGTCTTTGTTTTTTTTCTCTGCATTCTTTTTAAATGTTGGAGACCCCTTTATCAACACTGAAAAAACTGACAATGAATGAATGAATGAATGAATCAATCAATCAATCAATCATTGCACTTATATAAGTGCCATCTGGACCTTTTAAATATGAAGACCATTAACAAAAGCCCTGCTCACACTATGGAATTTCAGCCATGAACTGGTCATTTGAGACAATTTTGGAAAATTCTAAAAGACTTTTGAAATCTTAAGCTAAAACATGTGATCTTTGATTGTTGCTTTTATATATTCCTAGACAGCCACTTAATGGCTGTTGCTTGATTTTTCTTAGATTAATTTCTGGCAGTGTCAGTTACACTTTCCTGTAATGTGACAACAGCTGTGACAAGTATCAATCCAAGAACCAATAGAAGCCCCAAATGTGATGGCGCAACAACAAACCACTGCGGGGAAATGTCAAATGTCTGCGGGGAAATGTCTTTTTCCTGGTTATATTATTGAGGCACAAAGAGCCTTTTGTGTGCAAAATCGCAGCTGCAGATTGTTTATGTTTGCTTTGTGGAATCATTTCAGAATGCAAGGTAGAGAAAGTGTCACAGATGGATGACTTTAAACTCCAGGTGAGTTTTCTTCCATGTTTGGCACATCTTCACTTTTTTTTAAACGTTATGACAGCTAAGATATTAGTTGGACATGGATGTCATGTTAGTGCAGTCTGACATTCTACAATCATTTAGGTTTCTAAAAAAATAAATCAAACAGTGTGAGCCTGGCTTAAGTGGCATTTTAGTCTTAAGTGCTGTTTATTCATGTAATTGATACTTCTACAGCTATTTCAACTTAAGTATAAAAGCAAATGATTAAATTTCTAAAGCTAACAATAATTTTTACTCTCCAAGTTATTTAAGACAGCAGGTCTCTCAAGTGGTTAGGAGTTGCTAGTAGTGGCTTGTGGTGGAACTATGGAGAACAGAACAGTGATTTTTTATTTTTTTTATTCCCAGTGAGCTTATTGATTAACCAGTGATACTCTGAAACCATGATGCGGACACATCATGCTTGACTGCGGAAAATTTTCACTTAGCAAAAAAGCAGCAACTGGGTAGCAATTCAGAATTTGCCACTTCCCTTGTGAAACATTTAATTATTTAATGTGTCTCGTCTTGAGTGCCTGACCACAAATGCCCAAAGATCTTTTGGCACACTGAAGGGGTGTGCATTAAATCCGTTGAAACAAAGAGGCAGTTCCACAGGTAGTTCTCTCAAACAAGCTTGAGAGAAGAGTTGGTATCTTACATTTTGTATTGAGGTGAAAGATGTATGTGAAATAAGTGTGTTTTACTTCAAATTATATTTCTGAAATATGATATGGCTGAAGTCCTGTCTTGTGGATATGATTATACGTGTTACTAGAAAGACATGTTATTATGCAACTGTCAATCAATTTGGTGGGCGGGGAAATCCTCACTCCTACGTCACGTTGAAGTGGGCATTAAAATTGCAGGAATTTGGATCTTATGTTAACGTCAGGATAACATTTTAAATGTCATTATACCATTTTATAACAGTTTATATCCTTTCAATATGACAGTGGACACACTATACCTGCACACAGTTCTGTCCAAACGTTGATTTTGCATTATAGGTGCCCTTTAAGAAAAGAGTCCTTTAATTTTATTAGTTGTGTTTTCTATCACAACCTAAGTGGAAGCTCATTATTGAAGTACTGAAAACAATTACATCTAAACATGACAATATGGTCACTTTCATGCTGAAAAAGTCCATCCTGGTCAAGGTGATTTCTAATGTCTTGCTTATTCATTACAATTTGTGGATCGCTGATTTAAAGTGTAACTGCTTACAAATAGGAAAATGGCTTGACGAGAAGTTAACATTTGATGTCCATATAGAATGTGTCATGATTACCAGCGATCTCTAACCACCAGAGGTCGCTGGTAAGCACTCACCCTCAGAATAACCTATGGACTACAAATCCGCCATTCATGGACTACATTTTCATACATGCACTCCATTCCACAAACACACATGCTTCCTCATTTTCACTGATTACACTTGCACCAGCTGAGGATTGTCAGAGACTGATTACACACACTATTTAAACAACACACACACTCCCTGCCTTTGCCGAGTCTTGTTTAACTGTAAAGTGACATTACAACGCGTTTCCTTAGTCTTGTTTCTCCGTGTGTTTACCCTAGCCTTGTTTACCTAGTTATCCCTGTATGCTGCCTGCCTTCCGACCTCTCGCCTGATACTTTTGACTACGATTCTGGACTGCCTTTATACATCTGTTTGCACCTGTGTTGACCATTGCTTCCCTGATTTTGAATAAACCTGCACTTGGATCCTAAACCTCAGTTGTCTCTGTCACTCCCCGTGTTACAGAATGCTTGGTTAAAAGACTGAGACTGGGTTTTTGTTTCGACAAAAAAAATATATATATAAATTAATTTCAAACTAGAAATCTAATTATTCATTCTAGGTTTTTACCAGCCTGATCTCACGAGATATAAGTATTTTACGTTTTGTCAGTTTAGTGGCTAATTCATACAAATTTGTAAGAGTTCAGTCGTACGAAAATGTATGATTTTAAAAAGGAGGCGTGGCACCCAACTCCACCCCTAAACCCAACCGTCACTGGATGATGAGCAAATCGTAACAAATAGTACGAATTAGATCGTACGAATTGATCCGAATTAGCCACTAAATCAAAAAGTTACGAATTGCCGTAAGATTGCGTTGGTTTTTACCCATTTTAGATTATGGCAGTACTGTTTACATGTATGCAATCATCATTCTGCATTGTGTTTTATATCTAACGCTTACTCGCACACCTACCATTGCTTGCTGTACAGTAATGTAGGCCGGTCCTCCTTACATTAAATAAGGAAATCACTTATGTTGTTGTTTATTGTAAATGCATTGTGGGGTATGATTCCAAAATATATTCTGTTTTTTTATACTTGGTCAGAAAGAAAATCAGCTACTCTGCTCCTGAACTGTGGAACAACTTTCAAATTAATACACCACAAGAAGCAATTCCATCTTTAAATCAATTTGAAGTTTATTGCACCTTGAATTGACTGAGCCTTGTTGTTGTTTTAATTAGGAGGTTTATGTATAATCCCTGTGTTGTTTTATGGTAATACAAATAATAACATTACATTATCTTAAAACTAGGCTTTTTTGTATGGTCATCTTGGCCAGGACTCCCTGGAAAAATAAGTTTTTATTAATCTCAGTGGGACCTGAGAAAGAAAAGAAAAGAAAGAAAGAAAATGGAAGGAAAGAAAGAAAGCAATATAGATAGATAGATAGATAGATAAATACCTTCCTTCTTGTTGTGAGACAACAGAGCTAACCCATGAGCCACTGTGCTGCAAATAGTTGCATGTTAGCCAAATATTGTCCTACCAATTAGTAAACACTTATTATGCTTTTCTGTAAAAATCTCTATTTTCAAAAGAATACGCTTGAGACTTGTTTTGTTGTTCATGTATGATGTCAAAATGTCTGTACTCCACTAAGAATCCAGTTCATGTGAGGTTTTTTGTGTGTGTGAGAAAACAGTTAATGAGTGCACCTTTAGATGAAAACATAACATGACTTATTATTTTCACATTGTTCTATAAACACATTAGGGTGGTCTTGAGAAACTGCACCCATGCTCCTGCTTCACCCCTTCCTTTTACATCAAGCTATCTGTATTCACTGCCCAAGAAAACGTCACACCCAGAACAGGACTTAATATTGTCAGTGTATATTTTGGCTTTAATTATTATGGAGTAGCATAGCCATAAAATTTACAAAAAATAAACAATGCATTGAAGTTTTGATAAAAATCAACCATGTGGTTGAGGTAATAAAAATCCATTATAATAAAATTTAAATCAGAATTTTATTTTTTTTTTCTCATTTGCAGAACTGAAGTGCCATCTAACCTGACCGGCTGATATAAGAGAAAACTGAGAAAAAGAGTTGTATAAGTGCTGAAAAAAGTTCTCTTCAAGGAGATTTATTCTGCATCATGAAAAGCAATACAACCACAACAACTCTGTGTGATGATATCAGATTGTGAAATCCAGCCAATATTGTGGTGTGACCTCATAGATTGGACTGTGAAGCATACAACTGCATCTAAATAAAGCAGAGTGTCTTCTCTTCAGCAAGCGCTCTGTGTGTAAAAGTGTTCCTTTGTCTGGTGTTATTTGTTTCCAAGCATAACTCACTTTATCTTGAACAACAGCAATTTAGAGAACATTTTAACGTTGATTATAATAAAAAATGCTTGCAACCACTCAGGCTGGCACACGCCTGTATATAACGCTACATAATTATATGTTTGTCTACATACAGTGGCGTTTGTCTCATCCATATCCCTTGCTGTTTCAGGAACTGCCACAATGCAGGAGGTTTGGGCAGCAGTGGTCTGGAACCTTTCAGAAATAAGACAAAAGGAATTGTGCGCTTTCATCTGAACTAAAATTATGAATCTTGCACAATGATCATGGGTTTTATTCCTAGGCCAGGGATGGACTTGGACACAATTTCACAATTTTTGCACATCTGTGGTCATCAGCCTGTCAAATTGAGCAAAGAGCAAAGCAATGGATGGTTGATGTTTCACTACAAGATGGTGACAGAAAAGAATGAAGAAGAAGAAAGTTCTTGGGGGAGAAAAAGTTTTTCTCAGAGTAAATTTAAAACTACAGCTGAGCAATTCATTATAGAATAGTTAAGTGACATTCCAAGTTGATCTCTCTCTCTTGTATTGCTGTATTTATACCATAGTAATCTAGTAGTGTTAGCTTTGCTTTGGGTTTTTTGGGGTTATTTTTTGTGAAATCCCGATTGCAACAGGGAAATACTGAGAGAGCTCTTTAGACTGATGGCGTTTCATGCCATTCAGACTTATAATCTTAAAATATTAGAAAAATCATATGTTTTGTTATTAGTTAGACATTACAATACATTATGCAAGAGCATCATTCAAAAACTAGTGCTAAATTGACATTTGTGAATTAGCAACCGTGTCTGCTGGTCTGACGGTCAGCTGCAGATGTGAATGAATGGCAGAAGAAAGTAATTTCTACATTACTTCTTTTTCTTTTTATATACACAATTATGCCATCAAATTGCTGTTTAAACACAGTATCACATGAGTAACAGTGCAATATGGCCATATATCGGCACTAAGACACTTGGCCTGTAGCCTCAAGCCAACGCAGGCCTCCCAGCAGTGCCGATATACAGCCATATCACACTACTACTTCTGTGATATTCCTCATATATCACGTATTTAACCACAGTTCAGCTGGACATTGCTCAATAATACAATTCTACAATTAAACTGTCTGGCTACATAGTAAATTTGATAACCCAGAAGATCCCTTTGGATTGGTTTGCTTTCACTTTCAAATTCACTAGTAAATGCACTTTTGCCAGTGTAAAAAGGGATCTTCCATGATTCCATAGTTGTTTAGATTGCAACTATGTGGTTTATTTATAAGAATAGTGCCTATTTTAAAATATTTATAATTTCTGAGAGACATTAGCCTGTCTTTGAGCAGAGCAAAGATGGCCACAAGATAGCAACAGAGAACGCATAATAAGCCCTTAGAGGATTAAATACAGCGTAATTTCTAACTACAGCTGATCAAATCATTATTAAACAGGTAAATGACATTCTAAGTCAATCTTTTTTGTATGTTGTAGTGCTGTATTTATATCATAATGATTGTAGTGTACTGAGTGTAAGATGGGACTCGCATGTATGTATTTTGTGTTGGCCACTCTTTGTATAACCCTGAGTTACTTTTTGGTTGGCCATCTGTTTGTGTTTCTAATGCATCTCCTGTTGTCCTTACTGTAGACTAGTCCAGTAAAAATGAAAGAAAGAATAAATGCCTACATCAATCTGGCTGTGTTGGCACTGCTTTGGCTTAGATAATTATTGATATCTCCCGATTGTATCAGAGAAATACTGTGAAATCTCTGTACACTGATGGCATTTCATGCCATTCAGCCTTATATTTTTTATGTCAGCAAAATCACCCATTTTGTCATGGATTTTGAGACGATCTGTGTTTGATTCACTTGTTTATATACATGATTATGCAGTTGAACTGTTGTTTATATGCAATATCACACTTGTAGCACACCTCCCACCAGTGCCGCTAAACAGCCACATCGCACTGCTAGTTGTGTGATATTGATCTCATGTATATGAGCAATATCATGAGTAGCATTGCGATGTAGCTGTATATCGTCACTGGTAGGAGGTTGTGCATTAGTCTTCCACCAGTGACGATTTACAGCCACATCGCACTGCTACGAGTGTGATATTGCGTTCATACAAAAATTTGATGGCATAATCGTGTGTATCAAAAATAAAATCAAACACAGAGTCTCAAAACCCTATTGTATGAGGAACTACTTTCTTCCACCATTCATTTACATCTGCAGCTGATGTCAGAACAGCAGAAGCCCTTACTAACTTACCAATGTCACTTCAGAGCTAGTATTTGAATGATTTTGCTCTCATTTTAAGATTACAAGGCTGAACGACATGAAATGCTATCTCAGTCTACAGAGATTTCCCAGTATTTCTCTGTGGCAATCACAGATCACAATAGTTAACTCAGAACAAGCCAAAGCAATGCAATCATTACCAGAAAACTGTTGTGCTTGTGATAAGGAAAAACTCTAAACACATGCAGGCATTTGTTCTTTCTTTCCGTTTACTGAACTAGTCTGCGATAGCGAAAAATAGAGATGCATTAGAAACAGATGGCCATCTCCGGTTTTAAGACTTTAAGATGAGTCCCATCTCACACTTAACACATGGTATAAATACAGCACAACAACATATAAAAGAGAAAGATCGACTTAAAAAGTCACATACCAGTTTAATAATGATTTGATCAGCTGTAGTTTAAAATTACGCTGGGTTTTTCCTCGCCTATAAGGGCTAATTATGTGGTCTCTGTTGCCCTCTTGTGAATGGACAACGTCAACTGTCTTTGGTCTACAATGACAGGCTAATGGACGCCGACATGCTGTCTCTCAGAAATTATAAATATTTCAAAATAGGCACTATCCTTATAAATAAACGGCATAGTTGCAATCTAAACAACTACATTCACGACAAAAAAGCCCCAAAAGTACATTATGTTGCCCAACAGCAGGATATATATATATATACACATACATACATGCATACATACATACATACATACATACATACATACATACATACATACATATGATACTATGCTAGTCCATTTTGGGCAGTGAGCTTATTCTCTAACACTTATCTCAGAGTGAAATCTAAGAGAGGAAGTAAAACAATTTAATGATACAATCTATAACTATGATGTCATAATGTACATATTGTGACAAACATAATTAAACTTTGATAAGAAGGTCTGTATGACATCATGCTAGGAATGTGATTGCCTACTACTGGTGCAAGGGAAATCCCCTGTGAGATGTATTTTGTTAGAAATCTTTGTAAGAAGAGCTCTTTTTCTTCCCCAATCCCCCAACTGAGGTACACATGTTTAGCTAATTGTTAACACAGGTAAGTTATGCAAGTTTATGTAGTTTATGCAAGTATGACATGGTATGTGACAAAAGATTACATTTTCAAAAGATTACATAATTTGTGAATATTAATGGGAAGCTTTCACAAGTCAGGCCAGTAAAGTATGGGGTGCCTCAAGGATCAGTTTTAGGCCCTTTGCTGTTTTCAATATACATGCTACCCCTGAGAGACATTATTAGAAGACATGGGACCAGCTATATATCAATTATACATTTCAACTAAAGCTGACGAGATGTCTGAACTGTCTAAGCTAACCGAGTGTATTAAAGTTGTTAAAGACTGGATGACCAACAATTTTCTTCTCTTAAACTCAGAAAAAACAGAATTATTACTTATTGGGCCTGAATCCTGTACACAGCAGATCTCACAACTCCACCTGCAATAAGAGAGATACAAAGTTGGCGTTAGCTCTACTATAAAAGACCAGGGTGTCATATCAGACAGCAATTTAACTTTTGAAAATCATATATCCCATGTCACAAAAACTGCCTTCTTTCATCTGAGAAATATTGCTAAGTTACGAAGTATGCTATCCATCTCAGATGCAGTAAAGCTAGTTCATGCTTTTATGACGTCTATGCTGAATTAATGTAATGCTGTTTGCTGGCTGCCCAGCATCCTCTACTAATAAACTTCAGCTTGTACAAAATGCAGCTGCCAGAGTTCTTAAAAGGGGTCGAGCCTTTTCATTTATGGCTCCTTAACTCTGGAATAGCCTTCCTGATAATGTCCGAAGCTCAGACACACTCTCGCAGTTCAAAACTAGATTAAAGATCTATCTTTTTAGTAAAGCATACACTCAGTGCATCACTTAGCAATATGATACATGAATGAGCTCCACGCAGGTTTCTGCATCTTGTTTATATACACTATGAACAGCAGCTACGCTAATTATTCTCTTTATTCCCTATTTCTACCTGTGGATACTCATCCCAAGGCCCTCAGAGACTATGCAGCGCCACTGATTTGATCCAAGACCAGCAAAGAGATGATCCCAAGGTTTCCATAATTCTAGACCAGGCCGTATCCTGAGCAGCTGCTGTGGTGGTCATGGAGGAGTGGAGAGCATGAGACTGATTCCTGTGTTGCTCCAGGGACAGACGAGTCTTGCTGATGTCCAGCTTCTCCAGCACCTAGACTGCAGCTCTGCACAAGACGTTTGGCCATAGGAGAAATGGCCGTGCCCAACTGAGCCTGGTTTCTCTCAAGGTTTTTTAATTCTTCACTTTCGCTAATTAAGTTTTTTCCTCACCACTGTCGCCACTGGCTTGCATGGTTCGGGATCTGTAGAGCTGCGCATCGATGAATTTGCTCTTCAGTGTTTGGACTCTCAGTAGTGATTATTAAATCACACTGAACTGAGCTAAACTGAACTGAACTTAAACACTGAAAACCGAACTGGCTGTTTCAAT
The DNA here is from genome assembly GCF_903798145.1 of Danio aesculapii. Taxonomy (NCBI): domain Eukaryota; kingdom Metazoa; phylum Chordata; class Actinopteri; order Cypriniformes; family Danionidae; genus Danio; species Danio aesculapii. Next base: position 3,866,544 of record NC_079452.1, on the reverse strand, counting down.
GTTCTATGATTTTCTATGTGAAGCTGCTTTGAGACAATCTACATTGTAAAAGTGCTATACAAATAAAGGTGAATTTAATTGAATGTGTGATTTCATACTAGGCAAGTGATTACCCACTATGTGAGCAATGAAAAACCCCTTGTGACATCAGCATTGATAAAAGCATTTCTTTTGAAAAATAGGTCTTTTTGTTTCACAATCTCAGTAATATCAGAAATTGAGTTTTACTTGTCTCATTTACTATGCGATCAAGTGAAAGTTTTTTTTTTTTGAGCAGATTTTTAAAAAAGTGACTGTTTTATGTGCTGTTGAAGATATATAATGACTGAAACTATAAAAATCACATGTGGGGGGAGTGTGTGTGGGAGAGTGAAAGTGGAGTGGTGTGAAAAAAGTTTTTGCCCCTTACAGATTTCATAATTTTTCTTTTTTTTTAATCTATAACTATGATGTCATATTGTGACAAACATAATTAAACTTTGATAAGAAGGACTGTATGACATCATGCTAGGAATGTGATTGCTTACTACTGGTGCAAGGGAAATCCCCTGTGAGATGTATTTTGTTAGAAATCTTTGTAAGAAGAGCTCTTTTTCTTCCCCAATCCCCCAACTGAGGTACACATGTTTAGCTAATTGTTAACACAGGTAAGTTCTGCAAGTTTATGAAGTTTATGCAAGCTTGACATGGTATTTGACAAAAGATTACATTTTTTAAAAGATTACATTGTCTCATGAGTGTAATACATAATGTATTCTCATAAATCGCTTAAATTCTACAGGTGTCCAGGGATAGGCTCTACACTGGTTTAAGTCATACTTAGCTGACCGTTACCAGTTTGTGAATATTAATAGGCAGCTTTCACAAGTCAGGCCAGTAAAGTATGGGGTGCCTCAAGGATCAGTTTTAGGCCCTTTGCTGTTTACAATATACATGCTACCCCTGGAAGACATTATTAGAAGACATGGGATCAGCTTTCACTGCTATGCAGATGATACTCAATTATATATTTCAACTACACCTCATGAGATGTCTGAATTGTCTAAGCTAACCGAGTGTATTAAAGATGTTAAAGACTGGATGACCAACAATTTTATTCTCTTAAACTCAGACAAAACAGAATTATTACTTATTGAGCCTAAATCCTGTACACAGCAGATCTCACAACTCCACCTGCAATAAGAGAGATACAAAGTTGGCGTTAGCTCTTGAAAATCATATATCCCATTTCACAAAAACTGCCTTCTTTCATCTGAGAAATATTGCTAAGTTACGAAGTACGCTATCCATATCACATGCAGTAAAGCTAGTCCACGCTTTTATGACATCTATGCTGGATTACTGTGGCTGCCCAGCATCCTCTTTTAACAAACTTCAGCTTGTACAAAAGGCAGCTGCCAGAGTTCTTACCAGGTCTAGAAAATATGATCATATCACCCCAATTTTATCCTCCTTACACTGGCTGCCTGTTAAGTTTCGTATTGAATTTAAAATATTGCTTCTAACCTCTAAAGCTTTAAATAATCTAGCTCCTGTTTATCTAACTAACCTTCTGTCTCGCTAAAATCCAACCCGCTCTTTAAGATCTCAAAGTTCAGGGCTTCTGGTAGTACCTCGATCAGCAAAGTCGAGTAAAGGAGGTCGAGCATTCTCATTTATGGCTCCTTAACTCTGGAATAGCCTTCCTGATAATGTCCGAGGCTCAGACTCACTCTCGGAATTCAAAACTAGATTAAAGACCTATCTTTTTAGTAAAGCATACACTCAGTGCATCACTTGGCGGTATGATACATGAATGTGCTCCACGCAGGTTTCTGCATCTCGCTTATATACACTATGAACAGCAGCTACGCAAATTATTCTCTTTATTCTCTATTTCCACAAGAGGATCCTCATCCCGAGGCCCTCAGAGACTATGCAGCGCCACTGATTTGATCCAAGACCAGCGACGAGATGATTTCAAGGTTTCCATAAACCTGAGCAGCTGCTGTGGCGGTCATGGAGGAGTGGAGAGCATGAGGCTGAGGGGACAAACGAGTCTTGCTTACATCCAGCTTCTCCTGCACCTAGACTGCAGCTCTGCACAAGACATTTGGCCATAGGAGAATTGGTCGTGGCCAACTGAGCCTGGTTTCTATCGAGGTTTTTTAATTCTTCACTTTCACTAATTGGTGAAGTTTTGTCCTCGCCACGATCGCCACTGGCTTGCATGGTTCGGAATTTGTAGAGTTGCGCATCGATGAATTTGCTCTTCAGTGTTTGGACTCTCAGTAGTGATTATTAAACCACGCTGAACTGAGCTAAACTGAACTGAACTTAAACACTGAAAACTGGACTGACACTGTTTCAATTTTCTATCATACTAGGTATGTGTGCAATGAAAAACCCCTAGTGTCATCAGCTTTGATAAAAGCATTTCTTTTGAAAAATAGGTATTTTTGTCTCACAACCTCAGCAATATCACAAATTCAGTTTTACTTGTCTCATTTACTATGCGAACAAGTGAAACATTTTAAAACAAGTGAGTGTTCCATGTGCTGTTGAAGATAATTGCATTATATATATAGTTTTTTTTGAGCAGTTTTTTAAAAAAGTGACTGTTTTATGTGCTGTTGAAGATATATAATGACTGAAACTATAAAAATGACATGTGGGGGGAGTCTGTGTGGGAGAGTGAAAGTGAAGTGGTGTGAAAAAGTTTTTGCCCCTTACAAATTTCATAATTTTGCATTTTTTGTTACAAGGTAATTTTTTGTATCATATAACAAATTGAACAATATTAGTCAAAAAATATATATGAGTAAACACATTATGCAGTTTTGAAATTAATATTTTTATTTTTAAGGGAAAACAAAATACAAAACTACATATCTCTGTGTGGAGAAAAGTGTTTGCCCTCTAAACCTACTAACTGGTAATGCCACACTTAGCAGCAACAACTGCAATCAAGAGTATTCGAAAACTTGCAATGAGTCTGTTATAGCACTGTGGAGGAATGTTGGCTCACTCATCTTCAAGGGTTTTCGAGCATAAACTGCCTTTTAAGGTCATGCCACAGCATCTTAATTGGATTCAGGTCAGGACTTTGACTAGACCACTCAAAAGTCTTAATTTTGTTTTTCTTTAAAGAGCCCCTATTATGGGTTTTTGAAAATGAGCTTCCATGAAGTGTGTAACACAGCACTAAATGAATGAAAACATCTAGCTGAAATTTGAATCTAAAAGTGAACTTAGTTTAAAACTATTGATTCTTTAGCGAAATATTTGACTCAGAATCAAAGAAATAAATCGAGTTGGGTTCGGATTTTTTGATTGATCGTATCTGTACAATCTATAGTGAAAACCTGTTAAATGATTAACAGCTCATTTCTGTACAAAATACAGAAAATAGCTGTAACAGATCTAACCTTTGTTTTCGAGAAACTAATCAGAGTGTCTGAAATCTCACCACACACCCTCATTCACTAGTCCCTAAATTAGTCAATCAGTTTAGTCCATTAGACAGTGAATGACCACAAATGAGTGAATTCAGACACTGATGAACAGCTGCTGCTAACAAGCCCAATCACTGAAGGAAAGAACAAGAAATAAAACTATAGACGCTGCCTCACACCAAACCAACTGAATTGAAACAAGATTAAACAACTCCACTAAATAACAGCATTAGCAGCTTCACTGATTACAGTTTGACTTCAGTTCTCTCATATTTGCAAGAATATTTGATAATAAACAGAGGTTTATATTTTTTATTGAAAATATTTCATTTGACCTCACCATCATGGAGATCAGAGGCTGCTTTAGTTGAGCTCTTGAACATTTACTTATTTATCTTAATGTTTCTCTGGCAGTTAAACTGTGTTTATGAAACTCATCAGCAAGAAAGGCAATGAGAAACTATACTGTGTGTACTTAATCGTCACAGATATAATTTCTAGTATTTTTTAAGTCAAAGGGCACATAGTTTACCTCTTTTTTATGATTCAATATTAATAATATGGTTCTTCTGAGTGTGCCAGTTTAGGTTCAGTTTAAAACACAATTCAGATTTTTTTATTATAATGTGTTAAAAAGTGTCATGTTGGGGGCGTGTCCACAGTTCGCTGATTTAGGTGTGTGTTGGTTCACATGTAGACTAGTTTCGGCTTCCCGCCCAACGTAACAAGGGGGCGGGGCCATGAGCTCACCCGCTCTGTGTCTGCAACACAGGCAGACAGAGAAGGAGCAGGAGGAGAGGATCCACATTCAGTCGTACATATACGACTCGGACACAGACCAAGCAGAGAGTACAAAATCATGTGTCTTTGTACAGTTTTACAGCCAACTGTGTGCTAGTTTCAAGTGCCGAGCTTGTACACAGAAACTAATAACCACGCACACTGAATTAACTTTGACTGAGGCACCGGATGCGCCGCTCGAAGCCACGACACGGCACACCAGACACTCTCTGTGGCGTGGTAGAAACATGAAGTGTCCCGAATCGTTGCGCCATGCATTTTTGAATTCTAAACATAGGTTTCTGCAGCGGTCGGCGGCGCCCAGCCGTCGACTTGAGTGTACCCTGATAGAAACCTATGTTTAGAATTCTAAAACGCATGCTAGTTAAGATCACAGCGAGCTTCTGGGATCGCGAGAAATGCAAATGGCTGAAGTATAAGGTAGACTCAATGAGAAGTACACATGTTTGCAAACCTACCTAAAGATACAACCAATAATTCAGATTAAAGCGATAATGTGAAGAATATTGATCTTGTGTTGAGCCCAATGAGCCTTGCATCTAAAAATAGAGCAAGGGTGTTCCTTTAGTGATATTGCTTCGACTCACGCTGAAAATGGCTGACGTGAATCAACAAACTGAGGATATGATGACGCGTCTGTCAATCAATATTGGTGGCCGGGGGGACCGCACTCATACGTAAAGTTGCGGTCGGTTTGAAAACCGCTCCAATTGGTCTGTTTTTTATGTTGTTAAATTGAAAAAAAAAGCACTGGGTGTGCTTATATCAGCCCAATATGATGGTCTATACACCATACATGCACATATGTCTGTCTAAACAGCTTGAAAAGTAGTTTTTTACCATAGGTGCCCTTTAAGCCATAAAAAGTAGTTTTATTTGATATTGTTTGGGATATGTTACAGCTTCCCATGGAGGTTCAACAAACAATTATCAAGGAATTAATAATAAATTAAAATTTAAGAGGTTTCATGCACAAAACATTGAGATCTTTAAGCTGCAGAATATATTATGCAGCTTAAAGTTCTTACAATCTATTTCATTTCCTTTATTTTATGTTGTTTTTTGAGAGGTAATATTTCAATAGATTGTTTTGTTTTGTTCTGGGTTGTTTTTTATTTTATTTTTATTTTTTGTTTGTCACCATTGTTAAGATTCAAAGACTAATTGTTGATGTCTGTCTGTTTTTAAGTTATGCCATAGATCAAACATTTTCATTGTGAATGGTGTATTTAGACCTGTTAGACAGTCATTGGCTGCAGTAGGTTAAGTGGTTTCATTTACGTATGGTATTCACTTCTCACTTACAACTAACAAGATATTCATCATTGAAGATTTCTTTAATACTGTAAACATCTTGTCAGGTGAGGATGGTTTTGATATCATTGTTAATTTTTATCAGACTTATTGTTTTTTTCTTTTGCTTTACATGCTATATAAATAGTGTGATTAACAGAATTAATTATAGTAGCCAAAATAAAAACTAGTGTCAGAACAAATAGTTGAAGAGCCCAATTAAAGCAGACTCTGTCCTCTGTCATGGTGACTTCAAATGAACAACAGCAATTTCATTAAGAGCTCAAGGAGGAAGAGGAAGTCAAAGGTCAGCAATAAGTGAAGCTCCTGATGTTTGTTGAGTTGTTTAATGATCTCTGCTGAGATCTTGAGAAATTAAAATTTTTATTGTGTAATTTGTTTTATTTTTATTAATTATTATTTTTATTTAGTTTTTTTTTCAGTTGATTTCATCTCTGGTTTTGGCTGTAATTTGTGTTTTTCTTTCCTTCAGTGATTCTGCTTGTTAACAGTTGTTCATCAATAATTCTCTATCCTCCTTTAATTAGACACTTAATTATCTCATTAACTTTATCACTGTCAACCCTGTCAGTGTTCAACCCTCTGTAGTGAGGACACTAGTGAGGATTTTACTTTGGGATTTGAGGAGTTAAATGTGTTCGATGAAATATACAGACTGTGGAATGTATTTTTACCTGAAATGTTCTGTAAACTAAATTTACGAATGTAAAATGTAAAAAATAGTAGATTACTGGCAACCACAGCTGTCGGTATTTTACTGTAAAGTCAAGAAAAAAAAAACAGCAAAATACTGTAAAACTTTTTTGTGTCACCATTGTGGAGACAGTGATTACTGTCTGTGTGGAAGTCCAAGATGAACTAAGATTATCTAATGTTATGCTGCACCTTCGTTTGTTTAAGAGAAATTCTATAGTTACTAATGCAGTGAAAATTTGTTTGCTAATTGTAAACACACATGAACACATTAGTGCATTGAATGACTTTACGTTTTTATTCACTAAGCTACATTTTTGTGAACTGAACATTGTATCAATTCATAAAATACAGTTTTTTTCCATAAATTTTACGCAATTTTTTTACGGAAAAATTCTGGCAACCACAGTGTTGCGTATTGAGGCTAGAAGGGCATCCACTGCATAAAACATATGCTGGATAAGTTGCCGTTTCATTACTCTCAACAACATTACTCTCAATACTGCAAAGAGGCGCTAAAACACAAAAGAAGATGGAGCTGTACTTACAACTAAAACGAGAACATAAACCGACAAAATACCTGAGCTGTGTGAAAGATTATAAATTAAGAAAAACGTTAACAAAATACAGATTGAGGGGTTACTGTCTGGCTGTAGAGAGAGAGAGACACTGACAGAGATGGAGACCAGCAGAACAGAGACTGTGTTCATGTTGTTCACAAAGAGAGGTGAAAACAGAAGAACATTTCCTACTGTGATCACTATCACCACATTAGAGTTCAATATATCCAAAAATTCCAACAAATTTATTTAAAATTCATCGCATTTTCAAATTCAGAAAAATTACGATATACTTTAGGTGAAAATGATCAATAGAGCTAATTTGTAGAATCTTGAAAACATCCGGTCTGCAAAAAGACTAAACTCCCGACAAACCAGATGGTCCTTGTTTTTTAAATGATTTAATTTCTCTGTTACCTATCGCCCCAGTTCAAGAAACACTAAAGCTGATGCTGTTTTACATCTATTTGATGGAGAGACAGAACAAACTACCAATGAATCCATTCCACCTGAGAGCATGCTCATAGCCGAGCATGTTTTTTATGGATTCCCAGATGATACTGTATCAGACCGTGGGCCACAATTCACATAATGGCGTAAATTTCTCAAGCTCAATCAAATTAACTGCCCTCCCAACAAATCATTCATTCCACAATCTCTCAGAGAAAAAGTACTACAATCAGTTAATTCTGCTCTAAGTTCAGGACACCCTAATATTAATGGCACTATGCAATTACTTCAAAATCGCTTTTGGTGGTCTACTATATAGAAAGACACCACAAAATTTATCCATAAATATGCCTTGTGTAATTTGCACAAACATTCCCGCCTCCAACCAGCAGGTCTTTAGGTGTAGGGTGTAAGGTGTAAGGAGATTCAAAGACCAATCAGATTGCTCTTACCATCATATGCCTGAATACAGCGCCGGTCAATGGGTATGGATGTCTACTCAAGACCCTTTAAGATTATAAAACAGATTACTCCAGTATCTTACCGTCTACCCTTACCTTTTAAATACCACATCTCTCCCACATTTCAAATGTCTCTGCTCAAACCCACTGCTTGTCCGGTTGAGGTGGAGAGGGAGTTGGCAGTTGGTGCACAGACAAGGAACACATCCTCATCGATGGAGAGTGAACGAGACGGAGGGATATCAGGTACACAAAATACTGAATTCCAGATGCCAGGAAGATACCTAGAAGACTGGGAGGGGTTCGGCCCCAAGAAGAGATCTTGGGACAACCAGTAGCACATTCTTGATTCCTGGATTCTTATCCAGCTTCATCCAGAGAAGCCGTCTCCTCGACCCCGTGGAAGACCCTGGCATCAGTTGCCTCCTCATGTCAGGAGCTGCTTGCAGAGGGGGGGTGGGGGGTGTGGGATGGGCTCTGTCACCAGCTTGATCCCAGCTAATCCCCTCACCAACCACCAGAGGTCATCATCACAAGAATACTGAAAGCTGTTTCTAGACTCCAAATTCCACAATCCTGTATCTGGTGCTGATTGCCCAGCACCTGATGGCAATCTTCACTAGCACAAAAATACAGACTGTAATCTCAGTTCATTGTGAAGTCTTGTTTTGCTTGAATTATGCATTCAGACGTTAATGGCCAAACACGTCTTTCATGGTGTTGTTGCAGATTAAACATTACACTGAAAATGCTATTTAAATATTTTCCAGTCATACAAACATCTTTATCGAAGCCCCTCTACTTGACGATTGGTCTCGCGCATCCACCATATTTGTAGTATATTTACACTTTTCACCCACGTTTGTAGTTCTAATCAAATTCACGTCCAACATGCAATGTATTGTGAGCAATATCAGCGGTTAGAGTATGGACGGTTGGTTCTATATTTAGAATTTTTCCCGGAAATAGTACACCATCCGAGAACCTTTGGCATACTCTTTTCAGCATACTACAATTCGGAACATACTAGTTTCATTTTTAAATACTATTTAGAACAGATAATATGCGAATTGCGATGCAGCATATGTAATTTCACAAGAACATTAGCTAGGATGTGTTTGTGTGTGTGTGTGAATGGTGTGTGTATATGTTCCATGTAATCAGTCCTGAACAGCTTCAGCTGTGTGTGTGTGTGTGTGTGTGTGTGTGTGTGTGTGTGTGTGTGTGTGTGTGTGTGTGTGTGTGTGTGTAATCAGTAGGTGAACTGAACCTAGTGTGTAAATGCTGGGCATGATGGGATATGTAGTTTGTCTAAATGACAGGGAGTGTTCTCCAGTGATCTGTGATGCCTACATTGCTGGTGATCATAACAGAAACTGTCTTGGTAAACATGTTTGATGATTTGAACAGAGAGGATGACTTGCATTGTTTTTGCCCAGCCTTACTTGGAAAAACAAAAACAGACTTAACGGATGTCAGCAAACAAACAATCTGTACTTACTGTATGTGAAAGAGATCAATAAAGTTGTCAAATAAACCTTTTTGACGACACATGGGCTGTTTTGATGATGATAGAAAGGTTATTTGTACCACACTATTTAACCAGTTGGGCCATGTCCTCTCTGTAGAGTTTTCATCTTTTTTGATGATGAGACCTACCTACTTGTTTCATACACAAACTTGATGAGGAGCTGAAAGACTTGAAATTGTATTCTCAGGCTTGCACTGTCAGGCACATGCAGTTCACCATTACACTAAGAGGTAGGTTAGGGTTGGGGTAGACATTAATAGCAGATGCGTCTGCGACAGTGCTAACCACTGTGCCATGGTGCTGCCCACATTTGTATTTTGTCATAACATAATTTCTGACAAGTGCATGAGTAAATGATCTGTAAATTTGTATTCTGAGAGTGAGCAAAAGCAGACTGTCTCTGTGTAAGGTCTCAGCAACAGACCAACAATTCACTCAAGTCTAGTCTGCTCAGTCCAGACAGCAGGCTTTGCCAACAGTGTGTTTATATAATGCAGTTCCAGACTTTAATGCGGTCAATTATGAACATAGCCAAACATTCTTAAATAATCAGAACAGGAGACAGAGAGACAAACAGATACAAATTACAAGACAAGTTTTATGACAAACTTCTGGGAATCAACCCAACAGATGTACATAAAAACAGACACACTCAAAAACCTTGTCTGGATATATCAGACAAAAAGGGTTGTAGAAAACGCAGATCTGCCTTTTTAGTGGATTAGTAACACGGTATCACTAACACTGATCTATGCAGATGCAACACAGTTATGTCTTTAAGAGGTGCGGGTCAGGCTACCTACAAATGAGTATTCAGTGTTTGGTCAATGGACGGCATATAAAAGTTACTGACAAAAAGATCAATTAAATAAATAAGGTAAAACAATAAAACCTAAAAACGTCTGAAAGACTCTTCATGAAAACAAAAATAGAAATATGTTTTGCATTAATGCACATGATTAACATAAACCAGTCCTTTACTGGAATGAAAAATATCTTTATGCTATTCATTTGAAAGCAACAAGGCACACCCAAATGTGCATTTCTGTAAGTCCACATATTTTCCATGTAGGACAAAGTCTAAGATGCATATCATGCTGGCACCAGTGTGACAATTCAGATTTTTGCAATTCCTAAGGAACGACTACTGAGATGTATGATGATTTTTTTCCATCGTGGTTTTCCGGAGTTGGCCGGTGTTTTAAAACATTCCTAACAAGCTTTATCCACCCTCAGAATTCCAAAGTTATGTGAACAAGTGAGGGAGTCTCCTCCTAATGAGCATCACTTAAGAATATAATTCAGACAAGTTCCCACACATTATTCAGGTCTTTAGTAATGTTTCAGCTGCCTGGTTGGCATTAAACAAGAACGTACAGAATTTTTGGCAAATTATAAAAAGTCATGCAGCTGAACATTTCAAATCCACTGAACTGTTTGACTTTCTATTGTCTGTTAAACACACACAGAAATATATATATATTTTGAAGAAAGCTGGAAACCTGTAACCATTGACTTCCAGATTATTTGTTTTTCCTACTATTGAAGTCAATGGTTACCAGTTGCTAACGTTCTTCAAAATAACTTATTTTGTGTTCAACGGAAGACTGAAACATAAAGATTTGGAATCGCTTGAGGGCGAGCAAATATTGAGTCAATTTTCATTTTTGGGTGAACTATTCCTTTTAGACACAGTTTGTCAGAATGCTGGTCTTTCAGACAGTCTCTTTTCTTTTTGTGTGTTACGCTTTAGAACTTGAACATGATAAAAAGATTAGATAATTAAAATAAATATATGAACAAATTTTATAAATCATAAATCATCATAAGAGACCAAACTGTAATTGAAATGCCAATGGGATTTTATGCAACACTTAAAAACAAAACATTCATTTTTTTTGAAGGTTTAATCTGTAATGTTGAAACGGGTGTGTAAGTTGACAGTATAGAAAGGTCACACTGGCCACTGTAGAAGGTACACATTGCTACACCCCATTTCCCCTCAAAAATAAATGATAGATTCCACACTTTTTTAGAGATAACATTGGCTTAACAACCATGATGCCCAGCTCTCTCTTCCATTCCACTACAACCAAAGGTGCTTCAGTTAATTGAAATATGGTGGCTCTTTGAGTTTAGTGAACAAACTGTCATTCATTCATTCATTCATTTTCTTTTTGGCTTAGTATTAATCTGGGATCGCCATGGTGGAATGAACCACCAACTTATCTAGCATATGTTTTATGCAGTGGATGCCTTTCCAGCTGCAACCCATTATTGAGAAACATCCATACACACTCATTCACACATACACTACGGACAATTTAGGCTACCCAATTCACCTATAGGACATGTTTTTGGACTTGTGGGGGAAACCAGAGCACCTGGAGGAAACCCACGCCAACATGGGAGAACATGCAAACTCCACACAGAAACGCCAACTGACCCAGCCGAGGCTCGAACCAGCGACCCTCTTGCTGTGAGGCAAACGTATTACCCACTGTGCAGCCAAACTCACTGTCACGTTCATCAAATTAGTTTGAGATGACAGTAGCTTTGTGCTATCTTGCTGAAAGTAGCCATCACTGGATGGGTACACTGTGCCTATAAAGGGATGAACATGGTCAACAACAATACTCCAGTAGACAGTGGGGTTTAAGCAATGTTCATTTGGCACAAGGGGGCCCAAAGTGTGCCAAGATAACGTCCCTCACACCAGTAAAACACTGGCCTCAGGATTTGGATCCATACTTTGTCGGTTGTTTACAACAAATTCGGACCCAGCATTCTGGATTTTGCAGCACATTCAAGATTATAAAAAACAAGCTTTTTTTCCTTCATTTTTCTGTGGTCCAGTTTTTATGAGCTTGCAGTATGTAAACTTTTCAGCTGCTGTAGCTCATCTGATTCAATTTTCATGATTTCATAAATTCAGAGATGCTTTTCTCAGTTGTAACCTCCTCAGACCTCAGTTGTAAGTGGTTATTTGAGTTATTGATGCTTTTCTATCAGAATAATCTAGCTTCCAGCCACCAGGCCCTTTCACAAAAAACAAAACAAAAACAAAACTAGCATGCCACATTCAAAGACATTCAGATCACCCTGTTCTGATGCTTGGTTTGAGCTTCATAATGTCGTCTTGAAAATGTCTACATGCCTAAATGCATTAAGTTGCTAACATTTGATTGTCTAATTGTATCAGTGAGCAGTTGCACAGTATTCCTAATAAAGTGGCCATGTGTGTGAGTGGGGATTTAATTTTTAGCTCCTAAAACATTTAGCAGAAAAACATGCAACATGCAATGTTCATGCAGCTTTAATCTGATTTGAACAGAAGTGAACTTTTAACTTTGCTGCAGTATTAGACTGTCACTAAACAACACAACACATGGGCTTTAAAGACCCAAAGTTGAACATTCAAACAAATATTGCATTCTAGAAGACTTACTTGAGTAAAATCTGGTATCTTCTTAATAAGATATCTGAACTGCAGAATCTGATTTCAGAATGACTGCCTTTTGGTCTGTATTCTTCTCCTGAAGCAGATATAAAGACTGGCAAATATTGTCAAAATCTTCCTGAAAACAGGGACAAGAGGGGAGGGAATACGGAGAAAAAAGCGCAAGAGAACTAAGCAGCAATACAAGCCCTGCCCTTCATTCAGATGACTTCATTTACGATATACAAAATGAGGGCCACAGGTATACATATTACGTTATGATATATATGATTACGTTATTCTTTTTTCTTTTATATATTTGTGCACTAAAGTAAGTAGGAAAATAAAAGAGAAGACCAAATGATAGACTTAGAAAAAACTAATCAAAAAGGATTATGTCATTGTATTTTCTGTAATAAATAAGAAACAATTAATATATTCTCTAAACTGCTTGTTCTGTAGCAATCAATCCATAATCTTCTAAGAAAAATTCCCAAATTGCAGTATTATTTGAGACAAGTAAAGCATTTTAATACAATCAGGTTTGAGGGAGAAGTTTACAGTTGGTGTCAAGTTTAGCCTATAGGGTTTCCCCTCAGTTTTTAGGATTATATTACAGTTAGGGTTTGGTTTCAGACAGAAATTATGTTACTAGATCATGATTATATGGGTTTTTGACGTGGCATTGATTTTCACTGTCACACATGCAAAAGTGAATATAAATATTATTGCCTTCCATTGAAATGTTTTTATACATTTCTTTGTCTTCCATGGACCTCTTGTTATAAAACCTGCTGTGCCAGGGCCTGAGTGGGACTCCTTTTCAGCCCTGGAGTTTCAAGCCTTAGACCGGCCCACTTTATTTCACGGCTGACTGTATTAAAATAACTTCATTACATGCTCATCAATATCCAAACTATGAAAAGAAAAAAATCAAATAAATACAAATATAATGTATATAGATAAAATATATTAAACTTTCTAATGACACTATCATGTCTTTTTTAAGGAAACAGCTGCTTTATAACTTTATAACTTATTTTTAAAACATATGAAAACATTAAAGGGTACACCTCCAACAATATTCTTTAAAACATCACTATGTCCTTTTCTGCAATATCTGAATATACATTCTGTGCAAAATTATTCACAGACATCCAGTCCTTAAACACAAATAAAGAATAAAAGTATTGCACTGTTATCTGCCAGACTTTTTTTAACCCCAATATAATTTTTTTAATGATGGCTTCATCTTTTTTCACATTTTTAGCTGTCTGGTCAAGTTAAGTCAGATTTGTTCGTGTAGTGAGTTATCTGATTTCATTAATTGCCTTAGGGCATTTTTCATTGAGCAGTTGTAATATTCACTAATTTGCACACATCATTGTTTTGCATTGCTCCATAAAGCTTAACGTTAACTTATCGTCCATTTCATTCTTCACTTATCGTGTCATGTCATTCATCTTCATGTGTTGCTGTACTCTCGCGGCCGCTGGTTGTAACTCAGTTTAGTACATTTGGCCACGTCTTTGTCCAGATTTTTTTTTTTTATGTTCTTTTCAACTCCATGTTTGTGCTTTTTATTATTCATTTTTTATCTCTCGCCACTCACGTATCTCTTAAACAACCGATTTTGCTGTTGAGCAAGGTGCCGCTGTCTGGGGTGGTCGGATGATTATTACGTCATCATTAACCTGCAGGCTGTTCATTGGGCTGTGAGAAAATAAATAAAAAGAGTAAAATAATAAATAAAAGGAGTGAGGCTATGGTAAAAAATATAATAATATAAACAAAAAATGCGACTCCTGGAAGTGCAGGCAGCTAGGGACACCAAGCTCTATTTTAATGATAGAAGCTCAAAGTCTAAAAGTTTAAAACAGCATGTACTAAAAAGTGTTAAGGGCATGTCTGAATCCACTTTTGCTATTTTAAGGATGGAAAAAAATAAGAAGTGTGTGTGCAGGTGCATGGTCTAAGGGTGTACTCACAGTAGGCTACCGAACCGTGCCTGGGCACATTTGACCCCTATTTCCCAGTTCATTTGGCAGGTGTGAATATTCTGAATTCAGTTAGCTGGGACTGGCCCAGTTGGAAGAGGTGGTCTGGTTTTGTTCATAACAAAACATACGAAAGACAAAGGCTATAATGTTACGTTAAGCCATATTACACTGTCAGAGACTTGCTCAGATGCATATTTACCGCTATGAACGTGCATGCTAGAAAGCTGCTCAAAATCCTGCTCATGTCGGGCATTTTTCGTGGTTACTGGCTCATCTTGGTCATTAGACGTCTCCTCGCTGCACATCTTCACCGCGTTTACCGGGGATAATGTTTACACACGCTGTGAAATTTTTCACACCTCCGCGGCTGCGCACTTCACAGTTTCTGCATGCTTAAAGGTTCATTCTCAAAATATGTCCGCATCTACACTTTGCAGAGGGCAAAAGCCGATCACATGACTTTTTTAGGGTTCCGTAAACGTGATTGGCTAGCATCTGCTAGGGTATTACCAAGAGGCGATCTAACTTGGATCTGTTTGACGATTTAAAGTTCACTCAAAGTTCACGTGAAACTTTGACGCTGAGATAAGAATAAAAGCATTTTTAAAAATTACTGTAAATAATCTAAGAGCAGTTTCATTCAGTGAGCTGTGTAAAGCTGCCATGTATTTCAGGTCAAACCATGTGATATGTGCAGCGTGACTAGATGACGTCAATCAAAAAGCGTCACTGCAGAGCCTTAAAGTTGACTAGTCGATTAGTCGACTAGTCGGTGCAACCTCTAGTATACTTCAATATGTTTGTATCAACTTAAGCAGTTGACGCAGAATCATCCAAAAACTAAAAATGCGCTTCGTTTGCAAGTACTGTAAAGAAGTGATAACATACAGCAGCATAATTTCAGACAAAATTCCCTCTGACATTTTTGAGGCTGTGTTGTTACTGCCAGTAAGAAGTCTGTGAAATCTTAGTTTCTTATGTAAACATGATTTTCTGTGTAGCCGTTTTGCTGATTTTAATGTAAACAGATTAAAAAAAAAAACTAATTATGAAATTATATATGGCACAACAGGCCTATACTGGCAAAGAACCATTTTTACTTAACCGAACCAGCACTGGGCAAACACCAGGCTAGATGTGGATTTTCTTTATGTTCATTTAGCCTAAGGGTGGGCCATATCTGGTCTAGTACTGTGCCAGATTTAGATCAGTTCATTTCAAATGTTGTTTTGGATCTGGGCCAGTTAATTTCACATGTTATTGTGGATAGTCTAAACCTGCTTAGTTTTGTAGTGGATATGTATTGAAATGTAGGATGTAAAAATGTAGTGGACAAAACAAAACATCCAATCCGGTAGGGCAGCCATACTTACTACTTCCCATGGGGATCTTCAAAAAAAGGACAGAGAAAGCCATTACTTTACCTGAAATTCTACTGAATTGTATTCCTGCAAGAAAAACAAACTTTACATTTACATAACTACATTTATCCATTTAGCAGACATTTTATCCAAAGTGATTTACTTGTGATGTGCAGGTTAAGTAGGTAATCCATTTACTCCTGTACCAAATTCTTGATCTGCTCATGGTTCTCATGTTCTTTGTTAAATATTTGTGAAAGTTTGTGTGTCTGTGCTTTTAATAGGAGAAAAAAACTTTATTAGGTAGATAATAGAAATTATAACCTATAAGATTACATAATCTATAAGATCATTAGTTGATTATTTGAATCATTTGTAAATCATTGTGCTCTGTTTTTATTACCAGTCTGCACAATATTAAAATTTGTGTTGTGAAATAGTGTTGTAAATGTAAGAATTTTTTATCTATTATTTTATTTTATCCATTAAAAATGATCTGAGACATTTATTGAATGTTATTCTAAATTTTGCCACTAATCCCTCATTTTTGTTAACAAAAGCCAAACAAGGTCTAAAAAATGGAGCCTAGGGGCCCTTTCATACACCGGCAAATATGGCCCCACAAGTGACTTTTGCTGTTTTCAGACCGGCACAGCTATCATTTTCACGTTTTGTTGTTTAAATAGCTAATGCATTTGTGCCTCTCTGTGGACTCAAAGGGATGCTGGTCCAAAACGGAGGTTAAGGTGTGTGTCATTAACTTGGCACATTTAAACTGTCATTGACCAACTAAAAGCTTGTCTAAAGTCAATGACGTATAGATTTTATTATTTAAAGAGCACGTTATTTATGCTCATATATGAGTCCAAAACATGCATAAACGTTGCGTAATACATACAGGATTACACACAGCAATACACAAATATTTTTACATATGAAAAAATTTAAATGTAAAAAAAATATTATTTTCTACATAAATATAAAAACACTACCTCCTCCCATGTCTTCTTCCCCCCAGGGTGGGTTTAGAAAATGGCTCTGTTGAAGTCAGTTTATTCATGACAGTTAGCATTTGTTTATTATTATTAGTAGTATTTATTATATGGATATTTCTACTTCTTTTTATTTTTATTTATTTATTTATTTATTTGATTTGTCCACCTGTCAGGCTTTGGAGACGTATTGTCACGTCTGCTGTAGTGCCATCTTGTGGTCTTCTAGACACTAGTTGTGTTTTGGTTTTTGTTCCTGTTTTGTGGTTCACGTGATCACTATTGTTTCCAGCTGTCTGTCATTGTCTAATTAGTGTTGTATTTTATAAGCTTTATGTTGTGCTTAGTTTGCCTTTGGATTTTTGCTGTTTGCTTGTGCACTCTGTTCACACAATTCTGTTTTGTTTGGCTCTTATATGGTCCTAGTCTGCTCACTGACTCATCGTTTTGGTTTGTTTGTTTGTTCACTTTGTTTATTGTTTTGTACTTTTGGTCTCTGTTGGATTTTTGTACCTGGCCTGTCCCCTTATTTCTTATTAAAACTTCAATTGCTGCACTTGGATATATCTTGTATTTTTGTAAGCCCACCGTGACATAACCGTGACATAATCCAAAGGCCACACTAATATCCAGCACCTTTTTTTTTTCTTTTTTTTCTCTGAGTCTTCAAATTGTTCTTCCAGCGACCGAGAAGGAGCGGTCACTTCGGCTTCAGGCATTAACAGCTGAACGTCAGCAGGGTTGGGAGGTAAGAGCTTTTGCTCAGTCATTTTGGACTATTGCTGCGGGACTGAGGTTGTCTAATTATGAACTAATGGCTATTTTTAATCAATGTCTGGATTATCCTCTTTCAATTGTGGAATTGGAGGAGCTTGGGATCACTGAATTTTGGGATTTTGCTATTCATCTTTAAATGAATAGGCTAAGTGTTGACATGATTCCCGGGATTGTTCATATTTCAGAAGCCTCAATTCACGAGTTCACACTTGCAATAGTTTCAGAATAAAGCGTATTTGGCGTGCTGTCCGGGGAGAGGGCTCTGAGGTCGGGGAAGACACCCAAACTCGAGTTATTCCCCTTATCAGGAAACAGAGAGGAATTGGGATTCGAGCGAAGTATCTAGCCCGGCCCCAGAACGCTCACCCCAGGATTGTAATGCTTAAGAGGTGAGGTGACGGGGTGGTGGAGGGATGCTAAAGTCGTAAGATGCTTCAGGTAAGACAGCTTTGGTATATATAGGGGTTTGGTCAAGAACTGATTGGATAATAGAATAATTGTCAATGACGTATTTGATACTGAAACCTCTGCGCATGCTCCTCCCGAAATTTGTTTATAAAACATCACTTCACGAGTTCACACTTGCAATAGTTTCAGAATAAAGCGTATTTGGCGTGCTGTCCGGGGAGAGGGCTCTGAGCTCGGGGAAGACACCCAAACTCGAGTTATTCCCCTTATCAGGAAACAGAGAGGAATTGGGAATCGATCGAAGTATCTAGCCCGGCCCCAGAACGCGCTAGCAGTGGTGCATAATAAGGTGTACTTCTCCCATGGGAGCTGTCACTGCACTTGCAGTGGTGCATAATTTTAAAGGTGCACGTCTCCCGTGGGAGCTGTCACTGCACTTGCAGTGGTGCATATTTATAAGGTGTACGTCTCCCGTAGGAGCAGTCACTGCGCTTGCAGTGGTGCATTAAAAAGGTGTACGTCTCCCGTGGGAGCTGTCACTGCACTTGCAGTGGTGCATAATTATAAGGTGTACGTCTCCCGTAGAAGCGGTCACTGCGCTTGTAGTGGTGCATAATCAGGTGTACGTCCCCCGTGGGAGCTGTCACTGCACTTGCAGTGGTGCATAATTATAAGGTGTACGTCTCCCGTAGGAGCGGTCACTGCGCTTGCAGTGGTGCATAATGAGGTGTACGTCTCCCGTGGGAGTGGTCACTGCACTTGCAGAGGTGCATAAAAAGATTTATGTCTCCCGTGGGAGCTGTCACTGCACTTACAGTGGTGCATAATTATAAAGGTGTACGTCTCCCGTAGGAGTGGTCACTGCGCTAGCAGTGGTGCATAATAAAGGTGTACGTCTCCCGTAGGAGCAGTCACTGTGCTTGCAGTAGTGCATAATAATGAGGTGTGCATCTCCCGTTGGAGTGGTCACGCGGATGCTGTACTAGCATTAATAAAATATAGTATGCAAAGTGTATTTCAAAGGAAGTGCCTTGTAAATTATCAATGACGGAATGTGTTGCGAGATCTGGTGGGATGGGCTCTAGTGGATGTGAAATTTTTTATCCTAGAGGGGTTTTTGAATAAGGGTTTAATGGCCTTTTCTAATGTGAGAGCGGTCGGCTCGAATGTAGCACTTAAAGGCCTGTGAGGACCAGTGTCCGAGTGTTTGGATCTGCTGCTCTGATAGACCATTTTGTGCTGCTGTGGTGGCTGCGCCTATTCTGAAGGAATGGCTGGAGAAATTGTCGGCCGGAAAACCTGACTTAATTAGGACGCATTTAAGGCTAAAATAAACATGGCGTCGAGAGTACGTGCTGTGTGGATTGATTCGTATCCTTTGCGAAGAGTGGATATGCATTTTGTGAGTGTTTTCAGTGTTATGGGTTGTCGGGTGTCTTGACGTGTGGGGTGGGTTCTCTGTATGCCTTTCAAGAGAAGAGCTGTTTGCGAATTAGCTATGTGAGGTGCAGGGGAGCTGTAAATTAGTTTGTGAAAAAATTGAATTCCAGTCAAATAGCCTTTTTGATAATTGTGAGGTAGGATATGTAAGATGACATGGAAAGTAGGGAAAAATCAGGAAACTGATATACTATTATAACATGCATTGAATGTTTTAAAGCTTTTCCATGCTGTTAAATATGACTGCAGGATTTCAGGTGCCACTGCCTGAAGGATAAAGTCGAGAGAGGCTCCAAGCAGGTTTTTTAAAGGATGATCTATGGGAATATCAGCTCTGAATAAGGAGGGACTTGGATTGGAAACTGATCCGCCTCTGGTGCGGCTGGGATAGCGTCGGGTGGTGAGATGATTAGGAAATCATCTAGTAGATGGATTAGATGCGGGATTTCGTAGTTGTTGGAAAGGATCCAGCAGATTGCTTCCAACAGCATATCAAAAATCTTTGGACTACTTCTGCAACCGAAGGTTAGGCGGACGGAAAAATAATAATTTTTTCGCCAAAGAATGCCGAAAAGGTGCCAAAAGTCAGGGTGGATGGGCATGACTTTAAAGGCGGATGTTATGTCGACTTTAGCCATCCAAGCACCGCGACCCGCGATTTTAATTAGTGAAATAGCTTGGTCAATGTCATGATAAATCATTTAAAACTCTTCGAGAGGGATGAGACTGTTGATACTAGGAAATGGAGAGTTATGCGGGGAGGAAAGGTCGATTATTAAGCGTTTTTTATCTGAGAATTTCCTAGAGGCTACGGCAATAGGACTGACGCGATAAACTCTGAAAGGAGGTGCGGAGAAAGGACCAATCATGAAATTTTCGTCTACTTCTTTTTTGATTAGATGGTCGACGACGTTGGGTTCGGCGAGAGTGGACTGAAAATTTGGACAAATAAGACTACAGGAGGGTAGGCTAATGACACCTGGATGAAAACCTGACAACAGACCCGTTAATAGAAATTCGGTGAATTTGGGATAGGGATGTTGAAATAATTCCGATCTTAGGCGAGAAACATTCACAGGAGTCAATAGGTACTTTCTAGCATTTTTATTTACAGATTTTTTCACTGGACATACTGTGCGGGCATGAGCGCCACCGCAGAAATTGCGAACATGCAAAAAACGACATTTCTGTCTCCAGAGGCTCCGGAGGCTGGGTCAGAAGAGCGGTGATCAGAAAAGAGGCGCGGAATATTTGGGTTTGAAGGGACGTAACTGGTAGATCTGGGCTTGGCTGGATCGGGGAGGGGAGGAGGGATGGGATTTATGAATGGGCATGATTCTTTGTGGTGGGTAGTGGATCGACAGACTGCGCAAGATATACTGCGGCAACCGAGAAAGACTTTATTATGAAGATCTGTGTCTATGGCTCCCCAGAATGGGGTCTGGTTCCATTGTGAAATACGAATGGCACATTTAGCAGAGAAAGGGCGGTGGTAAGTACAGAAATGGGAGCCTCCGTATGAGAGCGCGAGCTCAGCGACTATCGCGAGATAATCATTGAGCTCACGCCTCCTGTGGGGATAGACAGAACAAATGACGTCGGTATAGAGTGAGAATGCTATTGTAAATTATGCAAATGATAAGATGTGTGACTGAATGTTAGCTGTGTTTTTTAGGGTTACTGAAAATTGGCCGCAATCTATCTGCCAGTCTGCCGATGTGGGTGAAATGGGTGAGAGGAGAGAAAAAAGATCAACATCCGAACCTGACAGGATTTGGCTCCTGATGATGTTGGAGATGGGTGGAGGATCCAAGGCGAGGGCGTGGCTGTGGACAGAGAAAAAGACTTAGTGTGAAGATGTGGCTATGGGATGTTGGAGGCTAGAGCCGTTTGTGGAGGCATGCTCGCACTACTGCTGGCCCTAGGATCACCGGTGGCAGGAAAATAGAAGAGAGGAGGGGCTGCTGACGTTAGTGACATCAGCGGAGGCGGCCTCACGCTGGAACTTGCGTCGGGGCCTGAAGGAAAGTTGTAGCCTAGGTCCGTTTGCGGAGGCATGCTCGCGCTACTGCTGGCTCTAGGATCACCGGTGGGAGGAAAAGAGAAGAGAGGAGGGGCTGCTGACGTTAGTGACATCAGCGGAGGCGGCCTCACACTGGAACTTGCATCTGGGACTGAAAAAACCTGGGGAAGAAGAGGAGGAACTAGAGGTGCTGGGGTTTGAGCTGGGAGTGGAGGGGGCCTCACGCTCGCACTGTTCGTGGGAGCTTGGAAGGGATGGGGAGGCAGGATGTGGATTTGGGCCTGTGCTTCCTGTAGCGACCCTGCGCTTGAGTTGGAAGGGGGGGGGCGGCGGGCCAAGGATGTAGTTGGGGATGAGCTTCTGGTGCCGCTAGCAGAGGCAAGCTCACGCTATACTGGCGGCTCGAGGGAACGAGCTCAGAGCCGGCGTGGGGTCCAACTTCCGGGGACTGAGATCCTTCGTCATCTGGACCTCGCTCCCCAGACTCGCTGAAGGCCTGCTTCTACGTTCGGGTCTGGATGATGGGTTTGGATCCGGACACTGGTATGGAGTTTTTTGGACCTGGCTGGATTTTTTCATGGCTTTGGAAGGTGGAGTGATGGAAGAAAGTGGTGCTCCGGATTGCAAGGCGTTATACATGGCCACGAGGTCCGCCTTGGTGGCGACGAGA
This sequence comes from Danio aesculapii, assembly GCF_903798145.1. NCBI lineage: Eukaryota > Metazoa > Chordata > Actinopteri > Cypriniformes > Danionidae > Danio > Danio aesculapii. The sequence continues at coordinate 3,844,190 of NC_079452.1, read as the reverse complement.
ATTCGCCCCAAAGTGCCGGCGAGTCTTCGCCCCAAGGTGCCAGCGAGTCTTCGCCCCAAAGCGCCGGCGAGTCTTCGCCCTCAAGCGCAGGTGAGTCTTCGCCCTCAAGTGCCGGCGAGCCTTCGCCCTCCAGCGCCAGCGAGCCTTCACCCTGTAGAGCCGGCGAGCCTTCGCCCTTCAGCGCCGGCGAGCCTTCGCCCTCCAGCGCCGGCAAGCCTTCGCCCTCAAGAGCCAGCGAGCCTTCGCCCTCAAACAACGGCGAGTCTTCGCTCTCAAGTGCCGGCGAGCCCTCGCTCTCAAGAGCCAGAGAGGCTTCTCACTCATGCGCCGACAAACCCTCGCCCTCTAAGGTTAGTGGGTCCTTGCCATTCAAACCAGTCAATGCTACATGGAAGAGGAAGAGGATTCCACCTGGACCATCAGGATGGTCTTATGTTCCACGTGGGGGGCTACTAAACCCACCAGTGGCATCTTGGTGGAACAATGTCTGGTTAAAAAGGACCTTTTCCCCTATGATACCACCATGGTGGTTTTCTATTTGGGGATTGATATGTTGGGACTGGGTTAATAATCTGTGTTTTGGACTTTATTCTTGTCCCTATAGATTTAATTCTGCTTTTGTCATGTAAGGATTTTGTCGTTGCAATGTTTGGTTTGTCCCACCATCCCTCCCCCTGGTCCACGTCCATTCCGCCTACCTCCTAGAGAGGCGTTTATTTGGGAGTGTCTGGTAGCCACTCCCTTTGAGAGGGGGTAATGTCACGTCTGCTGTAGTGCCATCTTGTGGTCTTCTAGACACTAGTTGTGTTTTGGTTTTTGTTCCTGTTTTGTGGTTCATGTGATCACTATTGTTTCCAGCTGTCTGTCATTGTCTAATTTGTGTTGTCTTTTATAAGCTTTATGTTGTGCTTAGTTTGCCTTTGGATTTTTGCTGTTTGCTTGTGCACTCTGTTCACACAATTCTGTTTTGTTTGGCTCTTATATGGTCCTAGTCTGCTTACTGACTCATCGTTTTGGTTTGTTTGTTTGTTTACTTTGTTTATTGTTTTGTACTTTTGGTCTCTGATGGATTTTTGTACCTGGCCTGTCCCCTTATTTCTTATTAAAATTTCAATTGCTGCACTTGGATATATCTTGTATTTTTGTAAGCCCACCGTGACATAACCGTGATATGTATATGGGGCATATGAATAGAAAATGTGTCTGTATATAACTCAGTGTTTTAACAGGGTTAGAAGTGGGTTATTGTTCATTTATTCATTTGCTGGAAAATTTAACAGAATTTAGAAATGCAGTCTTAAGCAAAAGTTTGGCCACCCCTGATGCAAGTCATAGCCTGCTGGCATTTTGAATAAGCAATTTCATTTAAATATATATTATACCCTAGACAAAGAGCAACATTTCAGTACAATTTGGTGTTTCTGCTTCGGCTTGCACCCAGAATGCATATGCAAATCCTCACGCTTCAGAACAAAGGCCCATAAAACTTCCTATGGGAAAATAACTTGAGAATGGGTGCAAACCACCCTTATAAAAGCTGGTGACTAAGGCCGGCCCCAGAGAACACCAGTACAAGAACAGGGGAAAAGGACAGGCCCCAGGAAAGAGAGTTGTTCCCTTCCAGCTCAGGACAGCTTCTCTTCAGCGTGGCCCCTGAAAAAATAGGGTTAACCACACAGCTCAGACATTCCCATCTCCAATACCTTTCTTTCTTTTCCGTCGAGAGTCTAGTTCAGTTTAGTGCACCCAGAAATCAACACGACTAGTCCCTTTGCTGACTTAAAAAACTTGAAATGACAGACTCCACCCCACCCCAAGCCTCACAGGACAAAGAGCTGACCACCAGCTAAACACGTGTGAACCCCGCTCAACAGAGGGAGTTCTTCACATCAAACCAGGAACACCTCCAGATTACCACTGAACTGGTGTAAATTAAATGTAACCCTAAAAGAAGGGACCATAGAAGGGTTCATTTTAAAATAATACAGTCTTACAAAATCCAAGGTTTTTACATCATTACACTCTCTTAAACTCTTATTGTTCTTAATTTACTCTTTTCAACAACCTGTATGAATGTGTATGTGTTTGTGTTAGGTTTTAGTTTCTGTTAGATTAGTAAAGTTTCATTTTGTATAAAGAAAGGAGCCTGTGTATAGTTATGATTATCTAATGTCTTAAACTTCGATCTTGTTACCCTGCTTAAACATAAATGGGCTTTTATTTTTGATAGCAATAGCCGTAGTTAAATTCAACTGTCCATTCAAATGATAGCTGGATGATTCATTTGTTCAGATGACGAATAGGAATGTCTAATTTGGTCAAACAGAGAAAAAAAAACTGATCCTTATTTGATCCTTACTTAAAAGCCTTTTACTGGGTTCAGTGGGATTTTTTATTTGCATCTTAACAAAATTTTGGGTTTGGACCATGCTTTGGGTTCAAACACTATGACACCTAAATCATGTGTAATCACAAATGATAGAATTTCCCTAGGAGGACACGACGGGTGACTAGAACCTTTGGTCACTGCTATTAAAGCCAATATGTAGCAAAGTTCGTTGTTAAGGGAAGAAGAAGACAGGGTCGGCGATTCAGGTAAGCAATATATTTTTATTTTTCCCTCAGGTAAGTGCACAACACCCTTAGCGTGTGTGTGTGTGTGTGCTCTCTCCCTCTTCTCTCGGCTGCTCCTTCTGTTCTCCTTAAGAAGGTTGTCTCTCCGGCCCAATCACTAGAATAAACAGGTGTTATTTATTATTTCTGATTGGCCTGCTGATTAGCCGCCGGGCTCCAAGCCTGCTCTCCCCCCTCATTGGGTGTTCGATCATGCTTACCTCTCCACATACCCCCACCGCCCGCCTCAGGCCGGGGAGCCATCCGGCCTGCAGCCCCCCCCTCCCCCCGCCCTGTAGAGGAAGTCGGCCACAGCCATCTGCGCCCCCGGCCTGTGGACCACCTTGAATTTAAAAGGCTGTAACGCTAGATACCAACGGGTGATCCGCGCGTTGGTATCCTTCATGCGGTGAAGCCACTGGAGAGGAGCATGATCTGAACAGAGGACGAATTCCCTGCCCAGGAGGTAATAGCGAAGAGTGAGAACGGCCCACCTGATCGCCAGGCACTCCTTCTCTATGGTGCTGTACTTAGCCTCACTCTTACTGAGTTTTCGGCTAATGTACAGCACCGGCCGTTCCACTCCTGCCACCTCCTGGGAGAGAACCGCCCCCAGACTCCGATCGGATGCATCCGTCTGTAACAGAAAGGGGAGAGCAAAATCAGGAGCGTGCAATAGTGGCCCCCCGCAAAGTATAGATTTTACCTTTGAGAAGGCCTGTTGACACTGCTCCAACCATTGGACGGTATCTGGTCCCTCCTTTTTAGTGAGATCAGTCAATGAGCTGACGAGGGCCGAATAATTAGGGACAAAACGCCTATAGTATCCCGCCAGCCCCAAAAACTGTCTCATCTCCTTCTTGGTCTTAGGTCTCGGACAGGTGGCAATAGCTGCAGTCTTATCAATTTGGGGCTGCACCTGCCCGTGGCCTAAGTGGAAGCCCAGATACCTTACTTCCACTCGCCCAATTGCGCATTTCCGTGGGTTAGCCGTGAGCCCGGCCCGTCTCAGCGGCGACAATACTGCCCTCAGGTGTTGCATATGCCGCTGCCAGTCATTACTGTAAATGATGATGTCATCTAAATAAGCAGCGGCATATGCCACGTGAGGGCCGAGTATTTTATCCATCAGACGCTGAAACGTTGCCGGTGCCCCGAACAGCCCGAACGGAAGTGTCACGAATTGGTGTAATCCAAACGGCGTTGTGAAAGCCGTTTTTTCGCGGGATATTGGAGTCAAGGGGATCTGCCAATAGCCCTTCGTTAAATCCAAAGTCGAGTAAAATCGAGCAGCACCTAACCGGTCGAGCAACTCGTCAATACGCGGCATTGGATAGGCGTCGAATTTCGACACCGCATTTACCTTGCGATAATCCACACAGAACCGGACCGAGCCGTCAGTCTTGGGTACCAAGACAATCGGGCTGGCCCAGTCGCTGTGGGACTCTTCTACTACTCCCATTTTCAACATATTACTCAATTCTTCCTGAATCACTTTTTTCTTGTGTTCAGGTAGGCGATACGGCCGGGTCCTAACGACCACGCCCGGTTCGGTCTCGATATGGTGCTGAATCAGGTTAGTACGACCGGGCAGGGGTGAGAACACATCAGAGAATTCACGTTGGAGGTGCCGGATATCGAGGAGCTGGCTCGCTGAGAGATGATCCCCTCCGGTGACCAGAGCACCCGGCCGTTCCCGGCCGGGGCTCTCTGGCCCCAGGTCATCCTCGTTAGTAACCAGCGTAGCCAGCGCCACTTCCTCCGGCTCCCTCCACAGCTTCAGCAGATTAATGTGATAAATCTGACGTGAATCAGCCCTGTCCGAACGAACCACCTCGTAATCGAGATCACCGACTCGTCGTGTGACCACAAACGGCCCTTGCCACTTGGCGAGTAATTTAGAGCTGGAAGTGGGTAGCAGTACAAAGACTTTATCTCCCTGTGCAAATTTACGTAGTTTAGTGCCCTTGTCATATCGCCGGCGTTGGTCATCCTGAGCCTTAAGCAAATTCTCCGTAGAGAGCCGCCCCAGTGTGTGGAGTTTTGCTCTAAGGTCCAGAATATACTGAATTTCATTTTTACTCTTAGAAGGCTCGTCCTCCCAAGCCTCTCTAATGACATCCAAAACCCCTCTGGGCTGTCTGCCATAGAGAAGCTCGAAGGGGGAAAACCCCGTGGAGGCTTGGGGAACCTCCCGCACAGCAAATAACAAGGGCTCTAACCACTTATCCCAATTTTTCGCGTCCTCGTGAACGAATTTACGGATCATTGATTTAAGCGTGCGATTAAACCTTTCCACCAGCCCGTCTGTTTGTGGGTGATAGACGCTGGTGCGAATGGATTTAATGCCCAATAATCCATAAAGTCCGCGCATGGTGCGTGACATGAACGCGGTGCCTTGATCAGTGAGAATCTCCTTGGGGATTCCCACTCGGGAGATTATACGAAACAGAGCTTCCGCAACACTTTTTGCTGAGATGTTACGGAGCGCTACTGCTTCCGGGTAGCGGGTTGCATAATCCACTAGGACTAGTGCAAACCGGTGCCCGCGTGCGGATCGCTCTAATGGCCCGATGAGATCCATACCAATTCTCTCGAACGGCATCTCCATAATTGGTAACGGGCGCAAAGGCGCTTTTGGGGTGGCCGGTGGATTTACCAGCTGACATTCACGGCACGCAGCGCACCATCTGCTGACATCCCCGTGAATGCCCGGCCAAAAGAATCGGGTCATGAGGCGATTTAATGTGGCCGCCTGACCTAAATGTCCGGCCATAGGATTAGCATGAGCCGCCTGGAAGAGCATTTCCCGGCGGCTCTTTGGTACTAATAATTGGGTAGTATCTTCTTTTGTCTGAGCGTCTTGGGTCACTCGATACACCCTGTCATTAATGATCGCAAAATATGGATAGGAGAGGGGCCGGTCAGGCTGGAGGTTTTCCCCATCTATCACCTGCACTCTTTCGAGTGCATGTCTTAGCGTGTCGTCACGCGACTGTTCCAGGGGAAAGTCTTTACACCGGGAAATTCCCAGCCCTTCCCCTGAGACAGCGCGTGACGTCACCGCTTGGGATTCCCCCAGCTGAGCGACACACCCCCTACCCGGCGATCTCTTCTTCCAAGACACACCCGCACATAAGACCCCAAATAATCTATTAAATCCAGGCCAATTGGTTCCCAGAATTAGCGGGTGTTTGAGGTGCGGGTTAACTGCTACCTCAACGCTATGCTTTTTACCCCGGAATTGAATGTCTATTGCCGTTAGCGGGTAGTGAATTACATCCCCGTGCACACACCTTACCCTTACTGTGCGGCTCATATCCAATGCCGGGTCTTGAAGCAGGCTTTGGTGGATGGAGGTTTGGTTGCACCCCGAATCCACCAAAGCTTGATATGTACCCCCTTTTATACTCACTGGTATCCGGTATAGCCCGTCGCGACCGGGGGCGACGATTGGCGTGGCGGGGACCTGAATCAGCGCACTCACCTCCTTCATGGAGCAGACTTTTGGTGTGCTATTCTCGCCCCCGCGGCGCCAATGCATCGGCCCAGCCCTTCTCACTATACCCCCAGGGCCAGCAAGACCAACCGATTGAACCGGAGAGAGACCTGGCGCTGTCTGGGGAACCGCCAGGGGTCGTGGCTCCACCCTGTCGTACGGATAGGGCCCCGCCCCACTTGGGACATTTGGCAGATCCGCCTGTGTGCACCGCCGTCTGGGTGCTGGTGTGGGCGGTCCCCGCAGTCTGGGCCTGGGAACAGGAGGAGAGAGAGAGAGAGGGGGAGAAGAGAGAGAGGTTATTTCGCCGACCCTGGACCTCGCCACCAGGTGATCCTCCGCCAGCCGGATGGCCGTCTCCAGATCCTCTGGCCGGTGGCACTGGACCCACTCCGATGTTCGGGAGGGGAGGCGGGTGATGAATTGCTCCAGCACCACGGCATCCACCAGCTGGTCGGTGGTCCGGCCATCCTTCACCAGCCATCGGCGGCAGGCGTCACGGAGCTGCTGAGCGAACGCGAAGGGCCGGCCACTAGCAGTCAGCTCCATGGAGCGGAAGTGCTGACGCTGCTCTTCCGGATTGCGGCCGGCCCGCTGGAGAACGGCTCGCTTCAGGTGAGCGTACTCCAGAAGATTCTGGGCCGGTAGCTGCTGCACAGCAATTTGGGCTTCGCCCGACAGCAGGGGGATAACTCTTACCGGCCACTCGGCCCGCGGCCAGCCACACGCCTCCGCCAACCTCTCGAAGAGGTTCAGGAACACTTCCGGGTCGTCCTCCGGTGCCATCTTCTGTAGCGAGATGGGAGGGTGGGCGGCAGATGTCGGAGCGGGCCGGATCTCCTGGACCAGCAGACTCCGGATTAGCTCGCGGTCCTCCCGCTGGGCCTCTACGAGGACTTGGAAGCGTCGTTCCAGATTCTCTCTCAGCTCCCCCAGCGCACGATGTTGTTGTTGGTGGAGGGCCGCGAGCGCCTGGATGACTTCCGCACATGGACTGGTAGACGGAGTAACCATTCTGGCAGCAGAGTTTCTTCTTCTTCCTGGGTTTCGGCACCACTGTAGCAAAGTTCGTTGTTAAGGGAAGAAGAAGACAGGGTCGGCGATTCAGGTAAGCAATATATTTTTATTTTTCCCTCAGGTAAGTGCACAACACCCTTAGCGTGTGTGTGTGTGTGTGCTCTCTCCCTCTTCTCTCGGCTGCTCCTTCTGTTCTCCTTAAGAAGGTTGTCTCTCCGGCCCAATCACTAGAATAAACAGGTGTTATTTATTATTTCTGATTGGCCTGCTGATTAGCCGCCGGGCTCCAAGCCTGCTCTCCCCCCTCATTGGGTGTTCGATCATGCTTACCTCTCCACACAATACAAATATACTACTATACTACTACTGCACAGCGAGGTGGCAAAGAGCATAAACTGCTTTTATATGCAGACAATATTATGGCACTAGTAAAAGATCCAGATCAATCAGATTCCTTAACTCACTTAATGGAGGTGGTTCAATCAAATTCTTAGATATCGGGATATAGAATTAATTGGACAAAATCTGAGGCCACACCTCACATCTGGTGTTTGTAATGCAAGTATGGTAACTAAATTTAGTTAAGGTTTTAGGTGGATTGGAAGGGATGAAATATATGAGTTTTTAAGATAAACAGGGAGAAAGAAAAAATATATATAAACAGTTCTGTCTGGTTCTTGAATCTGATTCCGTGTGGTATTTTGCCAGTAACAGCACACAAGGGCCTCTTCACCCTTCACCTTTGTGTATTACTCTGCTCACATACAGTCAGCAACAAGCAGAACACGGTCTATAGTTTGACAAATATTACTGCTGTTGGACAACATAATGTCCTTTTGAGGCTTTTTTAGTTGAGATTGTAGTTGTTTAGATTGCAGCTATGCAGTTTGTATATAACAATAGTGCCTATTTTAAAATATTTACAATTTCTGAGAGACAGCTCGTCGGCGGCCATTCGCCGGCCATACTGAGTAGACCAAAGACGGTTGACGTTTTCTTCCACAAGAAAATGGCTTTTAAAAAATTTAAAACTGCTGTTATTCTAGCCGAAATAAAACAAATAAGACTTTCTCCAGAAGAAAAAATCATAACAAATCAAGTTGGCTCTATGTGCTGCAAATAATATTAATTTGTTAACTGTGAAGGCTATCAGTTGGTTTAGCCAGTCTGATTCCTGACAGACTTCCTGAGCCACAGTTATTCAAGTGCCAGCCCTAAGATATAAGCCAAATTACCAGAGAGGAGAGCAGTCCCAGCCATTTTCTCAACATTTATAATTAATAGGGTATATGCACAAGGACTTTTGGTTTTCAGTAACTCAGCTCAAGCGATTTCGGTGAACTGTCATGCCATTACAAAATTGCTGCGTATAAGATTTGTTTTCTTTTGAAATCAACGATCTCAGTGCCTGATTGATATACAATATAACATGGATATCAGACTGTACAAAAAGCACTGCATTAAATTTCATTGTTCCATACCATGTTTTAAAAATTTAAATTGTATTTTACCACAGTTTCTGTGGTCGCCTGCTGCTCCTTGACATTAAGATCCTAATCTTGTCGATGACATCAGGGTCTTGGCAGCAAAATCACTGCGTGGGATGGTGTACTACGGTCAATGTGTGTCTAGGCAACACTACTGCAGGCCACAGGAGACACATGTCTTGTTTAAAATTACCTAGCAGATGCATCAGAGCTACTGACGCACATTTGGCAGACTAAAATAAGTGCCTGTGGTGGAGATGTGGTGTTGATGTCAACCGCTTAATTGTCCTAAACTATTTCATGGTAACTTTGAAATCACAAATTATAAACATAAAGACAAAATAGTGAGCCAGTGTACCATTAATAGAAAATTTTTCCATGATTATTTGAATTTATTTGTTATTGTTTTTTATTTTTGTTTTTAATGTGTTATAATTATGTATTATGCAATTGACTCAACATATTTTCTCACATATATATATATTTCTGTGTGGAGTATGCATGTTCTTCCCATGTTCACGTGGTTTTCCTCTGGGTGCTCTGGTTTCCCCTACAAGTCTAAAGACATACGCTATATAGGTGAATTGGGTAAGCTAAATTGTCCATAGTATATGTGTGTGAATAAGAGTGTATGGAGAGTCTATGAATTTGAGAGTGTATGGAGAGTGTTTCCCAGTGATGGGTTGCAGCTGGAAGGGCAACCGCTGTGTGAAACATATGCTGGATAAGTTGCTGGTTCTTTCCGCTGTGGCGATCCCTGATTAATAAAGGGACTAAACTGAATCATATCAGAGGGAAAAGATATCCATAGAATCCATAGAATTCTCCCGGCAGAGTGCACATCACGCTGGCTCTTCCCGTGTCTGCCATTAATACAAACAATGACGATAGCTGCCTGAACTTGTGCATGCCCACAAACAAACACAACGCGCTGGCTAAAAAGGTCGTTTTTATTCCCAGCAATAAGTTGAATTCATGACCCATTTAACCTCACGGGACCACTGTTATCTGATTCTGCTTTATAAGGAACATGACACATGTTAAACGAGTTATTTATTCATTTTATTTTTTTATTTTAAATGCTGGATTAATGCACAGGAAAGATTTTATTACAACAGTTTTGCAAAAACGTTTTATACCATTACAAATATATATTTGTTGTGCATGCTGTATATAGTGCACATACAGTGCTTAGCATAATTAAGTACACCTGTTGTGATCACCAGCAGTGTGTTCACTGCTGGAGATTACTTCCTGTAGTTTGTTGTAATCACCAGCTGTGTTTTCTCAATTGGAAATCACTTCCTACTGAACTACATATCCCAGCAACCCATGCGAACACAGGGAGAACATGCAAACTCCACACAGAAACGCCACCTGACCCAGCCGAGGCTCGAACCAGCGACCTTCTTGCTGTACTACCTACTGCACCACTGTTGGCATGTTGTCCCCATGTTGGCGTGGGTTTCCCCTGGGTCCTCCGGTTTTCCCCACAAGTCCAAAGACGTGGTATAGGTGAATTGGGTAAGCTAAAATTGTCCGTAGTGTATGTATGTGAATGAGTGTGTATGGTTGTTTCCCAGTGATGGGCTGCACATGGAAGGGCAACCGCTGCGTAAAACAGATGCTGGATAAGTTTTTTTATTAAAGACCCCAAATTAATGAAGGGACTAAGCCGAAAAGAAAATGAATGAATAAGTATATGGAATTAGCCATACCGTAAGCCTCACGCACCACTGGTTCTTTGTTCTCATGTAAATTTCAGGAGTGTAAAACCCTGGTGGACAACAGGCCAATCAGAACACAAAGCAAACTGTTACGAGACTCATGGGGCTCATCAGGGATGCTGCTTGGAGGTGGAGGGTGGGTGGGTTTAGGATGATTTTAAGGGCCCACACACTTTTGGAGGCCCCCAGAGTTACTATTAGGGGGCCCAATTCAACCTCTTCTAAATCAATTTTCAATCCCTATGACACAATCATGCTCCGGCATTTTTATCAAAGAACATCTGTCTACTGATCCAGACACCCTAACACCTTAATACCCAACCCCTACTTCCCCACCCCACCTCTACATCCATATAAAAGCAATAAGGACATGAATAACATTGATAGAGTTACATTAAAACATCTCAGACCAGTTGCACACAAAACAACTTGCTCACGTATTATGAATACACATAGAAGTGCCTCCACCAAAATTTGGAGCCATTTGGTCTCCTTTTTGGGCATACCCAGTACATGCCTCAGATAACAGTCTGACACGTCTAATTGATATGTAGGAGTGGCTGGTAATAAATCATATCGGGCATACAATCCATAAAAGCATTATCCATTCTTGATTCAAATGTACATTTGACCTCCAGAACAAACACATCACTCCGCTTCCCATTAATCAAAACAAGGTGTGTTGTTTTCAGCACAAATGCTGAAACATTGATGGTTTTGATATACAAACAGGAATGTATGTATATTTTACTAAAGGTGATAAATATTTTAATGCAGAGGTCAGGAACCTTTTTTCAGCAAAGAACCATTTTGCATTTCTTTGGCAAATGCATTTTTTAAAGAGCCATTAAGGACATATATGAAGCATCACATGTTGAGCAAGTCTATGTGTTAATAAAGGACAATTTATAGAATTTCTTCCTTTTCACCACTCATGAACATTGTTTGAATTTTATGGCGCAAAGTTACCATAGAAATGTAAGTGGCATGCCTTTTATTGGTGAAGCGATTCAAGTTAATCCGCACATTGGTTGAAACGTCCTTTTATTCTTATTCTTATTCATTTTGCTGTAAAAATACACAACGAAAAGGTCATTTTAATTGTATTTTTAATGGGAAACTGATTTTTGGTGAAAGTTTTAATTTTTTATTGAAGGGAGCTGGAGAGACATATTTTTGATTAAAAGAGCCACATGATCAAAGAGCCACATGTGGCTCCCGTGCCACAGGTTCCCTACCTCTGTTTTAATGTATCTTTGACTATAATGTCCAGCATTCTGTCATGGCATGCAGTGTACTGTCATTTGTAAGCATGAGACATACACACACACACACAGTCTTTTTTTTTCCACCACTGCATTATAGAGCCAATGGAAAATTAGCTGCGTATGAAATATCTGTGACAAATCTTGTGTCTAGACATGTCTAGGTTATGCACATCTATAAATAGGGGGTCAGACACAGTTGATTTTGTATTTCTTTCAAGGAATAATGGGTCTTGGCAGATTAGTAAAAATTTAGGATTACATGTTATTTTTCAGTCCCTCAATTGGGCTTTATGTGAAAAGATTTAAAAAGGAAAAGATTTTGGATATGTCAAAATCACACAGTCACTGTTAGAATCTGGTAACATATACAGATAAAACTGTAAACTGAGTAATTTGCAAGAGTGGGATACTTTATCTGAAGGATAGCAGGCAGTTTAACTGAGGACAAAACAAGGCTTAACTATCACAAAACAAAAACAGATAACAAAAGAGAATAAATTATCAAGTTCATGTGAACTTTTACTATTAAAGTATTACTATTTTTACTTCTAGAGGAGTATGTAAACATCTGTTATGTGATAGCGATGTGATGGCTTATGTGGCACAGAACTAAAGAAAAAAAATAATCCTATGACTCCTCTTATACTGATACAAATTTTAAAATCTAGTACATTCTGCAAGGGTCATTTAAATGGTTATTTTCCCACAGAGAAAGGACAGCTGAAGACCTGGACAAAGGTGGCAAGTTTAGATAAATCTACAAAGAAAACTTTATCTGAGAAAACATTAGCTCCAACAAATATGTGATAAAAGATGAGCAGTTTTACATACTACAAGGGGAAAATATTGCCTAATATCAACAGTGTCACCTCAAAACATAAGTTAAATAAATAAATATATAACACATATTAACGTTTGAGATACATGTCAGATTTGGTTATTCACTGTAAAATAAAACACACTTAAATCCTCATACCTTTATTGTGCATGCAACTTAATAGCACACAATGGATGTAGTTTGGTATTTATTGTTATTTAGACCCATGTTGTTTACACTTAACAGCATAAGACTGAAACTGAACTATTAGATGTTAAACCAATAAATAAACCACTAGGAACATGTTGCAGTGCTATCATTGTTTCAGAACTGCAAAGCCTAATTTAAATGCCCAGAAGTACAAGATCTCTGTTTTTTTAGATGGCAGAAGTAAAGAATCCTGAAATGTGTGAGCCCCTGTTAAAATTACACCAACATGAGCATCTCAGTTTTTGCAAGCCGAGAATTGTCAAAAAATAAATAAAAAAATAAATCAGGCTCTTGACCAGCAATATATAACCCTGTGAAAAGATCCAGGTATCATCCTGAGGGAATCCATAGAATTCTCAGACTACGTTTACACAACAACAAACATTAGGAACGTTAGCAACAACACTACTACATATTCTGTTGTGTATGTTTGTTTGTGCTTGCCTTTAGTTTTTAACACTCCCCTAACCATGTAATATGCACAAGCATGATGTCATTATTTTCAAAGATTTTTTGTTTTGTTGAGTTTACATGGCCAATGGCGATTTGAAAACCTTTTTAAAAAAAAATGAGTTTTCAGTTCCAAAAATGATGTTTAAATGAACAGTCAAAAATATAAAAAGGTTTAATGATTATGCCTGAAAATGTTGTCATGGAAGCAGCCCCTTACTCTGTATAGAGTAAAACAGAATACTTTAGCTGAATGTTCTCAAAATTTAAGCACTCCATTGGCACTGCATAAAAAAGTGTCATGCTGTGGTGTTAAATGAAGTGACACATTTTGGAACACAGAACCCAGTAAGTTCTACATCCCTTCTGTGCAGTGATGCTGCTGTGTTCTCCAGGCCAGACTTCATCTCAGATAATCAAGAATACAATGGAAATATGAGTTGGAGTTAGAGAAGACTTTTAAATTTGCCTGTTGGAAAAATGGTTTAGAGTTAGAGAACTTGACTTCCAAAGCGACCATCCAGACTTTCATAAGCAATAGATGCAAAAGATTAAGCTTAATCATGGTGTAAGCTGTTACTAATTATGAGAAAGAAAGACCTTTCAGGGTAGAAGATGAACTTGCAAAGAACTCCCAAAAATGCCAGCTCATTATAAATTCTTCAAGCAGTGGCACAAAAGGAAAAGAAGATTGTTAAAACTCTGGAAATATTGGAAAATCATCACGATTTTAGCCATGAGAAAATAACCCCTTACCCTTTTGACTCTGCTACTCACATGCTTTTTCCACCACTGTTTTTGGAGCATTTTTCTTAAGTGTGCTGCATATTGAGATGGCTAACCTCTGTAACAACCTTGTATGTGATGTTTCTAATTTATTTTAAATCTGTGTGTCTTGGTGTCTAGACATGTCTAGTTTATTCTCATAGGCGGTCAAACAGTACGTTGATTTTAGACATCTGGAATTAATGCATGTTTACAGATTATTAAAGACTGAATGGCCAGGTTTCACTAATGACTTTTTGGTGAAACTAATACTGTCATGGTTTAACCCTTTACTGCACGCATTATGATAGATTCATAAAAAAAAGAAAAAAAAAATAGAAAAAGAAGGGCAAGGGAAAAACGTGCTGGATAAGTTGGGGGTTCAATCCGCTGTGGTGACCCTGGATTAATAAAGGGACTAAGCCAAATCGAAAATGAATGAATTAATATATATATAAGTCTTTATTTTTTTGACTGTTTTTCTTTTCTTGGAATGGCTTAACGTGAAATGCTGTAAACATGTTTTTGACATTTCTTTATCATTACTTTATCATTTCAAATTTAGATCTTTCCTTATAATTAATATTTTTGTTGTATAAAATGATTTAATTGGTGTTGCGGTATTATACGCTTTAACACAGAACATATAAATGACACCTTATACACACTTTACAACAACTCATATTCCAGCAGCTTTCATTTATTCCATTATTTTTTGCTAAATATTATTGAAAACAATCATAATATTGTATTATCATGATTACAACATACAGTAAATATAAATATTTTCTCCAGTAAATATTATAACAAATAAATATCAAGTCTAATAAATATGCATCACAATACTGTAGCTACTAGCTAACAATGTTTATATATTAAACTATATACTATACTACGTCTGTCTTAACGGCCTCAGAGCTAACTTACTTGAACTGTCTCCATCACTGCTCTTATGAAATGTCCAATCTACATCATTCTCATGGTCACTAAAACCCAACTCATCCTCACTTTCATCTGCAGGAAGAGCCAGTTCTGTTCTTTTTTTCTTTCACTTACCATAGAACATGGTGGTGCTCGCTAATACACTGTACCCTGTATTTATATCTATTCAAAAGTAGTATTGCCATCAAAACTAGATTTTAACCATAATACAAATGCCATTAACATACAACTAATCAACATTATATTACTAGCATTCATGTTGTTATTGGTACAACTTAAATCTTCACAGCTGACGTGGCTAGCTAGATAACCCATTGCAACATTGCACGTTTCACTATTGCACAGTGTTGCCATTTGGCAACTCATACATTTGATCGATTTAGCTAATTTGATTAAAAAACAACATTTGAATTGTGAATATGTCATCATAACTTACTGGAGGTGATGTTTCAGATTTATTTTGTGGATCTGACATAATTTGATCCTTTGTTTTTTTTGTGTTTACATTTGCATTCTGCAATAAATCACAATAAACACCAGTCTGTCAGAAATCATGCCACAGAAAAACACTGCATGTCATGTGACTTAACCAAAGCACTTCATTGGCTAAAGGTCTTCTCTTTCCAACAAAAAAATTAGAACGTTGGTCTTAAAGAAACAGTGGCAGGGAAATAAACATAAATATCATGTTGCCATATGGCAACACCTGGCGGTAGAGGGTTAAAAGTTGAAGGTCTAAGAAGCCTGGATGGGGGTGCCATACAGTGGGCCTTTGTGTGTGGATTTCTCTCTTTGTCCATGTGTGATTTATCCAGTGGATTTATTGAAGGTTCTAAATTGTCCCCCAACTCTTGTATGAGAAAAAATTGAGTATGGTTTAACTGGATCTTCTTAAAAATATAACCATATATGCTGGATTGGCATTCATTCATTCACTTTCCTTTGACTTAGTTTTAATTTCCAAAGTCACCTATTCCAGCATATGTTTTATGTAGTGGGTGCCCTTTAAGCCACGACCCAGCATTGTGAAACACCCATACACACTCATTCACATACACACTTATACACTACGGACAATTTAGTTTTATTCAATTCACCTATACTGCACGTCTTTAGACTGTGGGGGAATCCGGAGCACCTACCGGAAACCCACACGAACATGGGGAGAACATGCAAACTACACACAGAAATTCCAACTGGCCCAGCCAGGACTTGAACCAGCGACCTTTTGGCTGTGAGGCGGCGGTGCAAACCACTAGCCACTGTTGCTGGAATGGCACTAAGATGAAACAAATCAAGAAGCTGGTTAAATGGCTAGAGTGAAATCAACTGCAGTATCAACTTAGTAATTCATCTCTAAGAGAGCCAGAGCAGCTGAATAAAGCTGGGAAAGCATGCTGCAGAGATAACATCCTGCCCAAGAGGATGTAACTTGGGAAAACATACTGTATGAAAGGACCAGGTGGAAAGTACAATATATAGAATGGACTATACAGAAGTAGAGAAAATGTTCTCTGTGGTTTTACAGCCAGGGAAACTACACCAGAAGAATATGCATTACCCACAGAAATCACTATAGTGATATGATATATATTCCAAATATTCAAATAAACTGTTTATTTTCAAACCAATGGTAAAAGTGCTTAGGGTTAAAACTTAGTGCACCACTTGGGGGCTTCCACACAGGTTCTCCATCTTGTTGATATACACTGTGAACATCAGCTACGCTAATTATTTTCTTTATTCTCCATTTCCACCTGGGGATGCTCTTCCCGAGGCCCTCAGACTATGCAGAGTCACTGATTCGATCCAAGACCAACGACGAGATGATCCCAAGGTTTTTTATATCCTGGACCTGGCCGAATCCTGAGCAGCTACTGTGATGGTCATGGAGGAGTGGAGAACATGAGACTGATTCCTGTGACGCTCCAGAGACAGACGAGTCTTCGCTGAGGCCAGCTTCCAGCCTCCGCCACTGAGACTACAGCTCTGCACAAAAGTTTGGCCAGCGGAGAAATTAAAATGGTCGTGCCCAACTGAGCCTGGTTTCTCTCAAGGTTTTTTTTCTTCACTTCCGCCTTTAGTGAAGTTTTTTTTCCCTCTCCGCTGTCGCCACTGGCTTGCATGTTTCGGGATCTATAGAGCTGCGCATCGTTGGATTTGCTCTTCAGTATTTGGACTCTCAGTAGTGATTATTAAACCACACTGAACTGAGCTAAACTGAACTGAACTTAAACACTACAAACTGAACTACACTGTTCCTATTTACTGTGACCTTTTATGTGAAGCTGCTTTGACACAATCTACATTGTATAAGCGCTATACAAATAAAGGTGAATTGAATTGAATTAAAAGCAGATGTATAATAAGAGAGGCTTTATTTAGAAAACAAAGGAGAACTAGACATGGATAAGAAGGGTGTGTATATTAAAAAGAAATTAATTTAACTCAGTATTTAGCACAGTTGAATACCATTAATTCTAAAGCAATTTATTGCTCCAATTACTGTACAAGCGATTAAGTTAAGTTATTTTACAACTAAAAACGCAAAAGGTCCTGGAACAGACTGATTTATTAAGGAATTTAATAAAACTTTTAGAAGTCAGATTTGCTGTAAGATTCTTCTTTTTTCAACAGACTTTCATACATTCAGATGTAAAGATGTAGCAACACAACATCATTTCATATGCACTAATTATATATAAATTCCTGCTAACAATTTAGTACCGGGACCAATTATAGCTTTGACTTTGGGGTGTGGGAATAAAACCCATACTGACATAAGGAAAACACTCAAACGGAGAAAGGCATCCTGTCCCAGTCAAGGCTTGTACCCAGAACATATGTCTCAAACTCGACTCCTGGTGGGTTGAAACTCTGCACAGTTTTGCTCCAACCCTAATGAAACAGCTGATGCAACTAATCAAGGTGTTTAAGACTCCTAGAGACTATTAAGCTGGTGTGAGTTGGAGCTGGTTGGGGCTAAACTATGCAGAGCTGGGGCCCTCCAGAAATTGAGTTTGAGACCAGTGACCAAGAACATGAATGGGGCATTACTCTGAAACATCTGTGTTAGCCATGAAGGGACTCACTGGTGATCAAAACCAGTTAGAATCAGGCTTGGAAATCGGGCACCAAATTGTCTGGTCATTGAACTGCCTCGAGGGCTTAAACCATCAGGATAACAGAGCGGCAATTGACTGTTTTGACCAATACTTTGGCCGCAGATGTTCGGGTACCCATCACCCAACTTGGTAAATGATTTAATAACCTAACAATGGGGCTTTACAGGATTTTCAGCGGGAACCCGCTTAGGAAAATTTTGAATGACTCCAGGGTCATGCGTTAGTCATATGGGACATCCTGCCAGATGTACAATTCCGTAGAGACAAAGAGATCTCTGGAAACTAATGCATACGAATGAAAGACAATCTCTTAAAATGTTAGGACTAAAGCACATGTATCTTTGAATAATATGCCATAGTTTTCCTCATATGCTGTGTTTATTCCAACCAACCAAGTTAATCAATGTGTTGTTTTAACACTTAGAGCAGATTAAAATGATCTGTATGTGTCTGAAATGTATGATGTCTGGTACTGAACGAAAGCTAATGACATTTGCAATTCATTGGTGTAAATGAAAAACTAGTAGTACAAGCAGTATTCATCTTGTAACATTTGATGTAAGATAGTAACACACTTATAAGAGATTTTACTACGTGAAAACAACATGCAGTCTGTTAATGATTGACCCTTACTACGATGGTACGGGGCGTGGCCCACCCTTTATGGCAACTGCTCATTGGAAGACAGTGCCTTGGGGATGGACCAAACCAGGTCACTTAAAAACACCCTGCAACAAGGAAACATTACTTTTTGCATTAGCTGGCTCGCGCTCGCTGTTGCTCTCTGTTTCGGGACCGCCAAAACCGCACAAACTTCCGCAAACCGACTCTCAGCAGTCCCTCACATCGTTAACCCAAAACAACCCACTCACTCATGAGGAAATACCAAGGACGTCACTGAAGCCACCAACCAATCAGGAGTGCCGTGCTTCCCCAAGGCCAGCCTGGCGAGGGAAACTCGACTTCAGCAAAAAGCACAAGTAACACAAACTAATGTTGACCCTTGCTGATCTGGTGAAGATTTATCTTAAGCAGTTAAAGACAAGCCAAATCTCTGCTTTTGTAGTTTCTCAGGTGTGATTCTGAGATCTAGTAAGAAGTACTAGATTTAATTTGAGACCGTTGTCAACTCATTTTGCATCCTCTGAACTGCCTCTATGTGTATGTGTGAATGTGTGTGCGTGCGTATGTTTGTCGTTTGCTTATAACGTAGTTAGTTTCATGTATCGTAGTGTAGCTCAATAAATCTTTGTTTTCATTTTGTAAGAACTGTGTTCTTGTTTATGTGCTTCTAAGTCATTGCCTCGAGCTGTAGATCTTGTTACCTTGCTAAAAGTTGACCCAATACTGTGTTATGTTATTCTCGTTGGCCATGTAAATAATATTAACAAGATTGGTGAGATATGATGTCTTCTATTTGCTGGACAAATTGTAGATAAAGTGTGAATCTTTTAATCTGATTCAGTCTGACTTAATTGAGTTGATGACGCAATGATTCAAATCTTCAAGATCTGGTTCATTGAAATGAGCTAATAAATCCCTGATCGATCTTATAATGTAGGTTGATCCCCCTACAGCCACTAAGCCACTGGCCTACCCCAAGTCATAATGCTAGGTCCTGTAAACAATGATATTCTAAGGTAAATACACCAGTAGCTTAACATTAAATAAATCAGACTTGCAATGGGATGCCATAATGTAATGTATATATGACTTGAAGGGAGACAAATCATACACAGCTTAATTCAGCATCTACTCTATTAATCTTTCCAGCAAACAATAAGCTGGTGGACTCCCTGTATTTTTTAGCACAATTTCAGCAACTTGATATGAGCGGACCACCATTGGAAAACCTTCTTGGGTGGCACAAATGCAGCGGTTTGACAGAAGTGGAGCTAAAAATTGCTGTTGGTCTGCTGGAAAATTGAGCAATAGGGTTGAGCGGTATCCGCCTATTGATGGTGGTCCACCAGATGCCCATTGGTCTTATGTTAGCTGAGTAAACACATACACATTTGAAATTTTATGTAAAAATAGTTTGTTCAAACAATAACAAATGAGGGAAGGGAGGGGGTCATATTTCATAGCTATTTACTTGAGAGCTATAAATGTTTTTCTTTTTTGTTTTTCAGTTCAGATATCTCATCAGGTATATGGTACGCCTTAGGTATGCCGAACTATATAATTGAGTATAATCTGCATGGCAGTGAATAATCCAGTGCCTTCTAATAATGTCTCCCAGGGGCAGCATGTATATTGTGAATAGCAAAGGGCCAGTTGATCATTGAGGCACTCCATACTTCACTGGCCTGACTTGTGAAAGTTTGTCCATTTTTATTTAAAATTTGGTAATACAATACTCATTCTTGTATGAAGCTTATCCTTTTCTACTGATATTTCATTTTACAAATTAACTGCTGTTGTACTATGCCCAATAGTAGTTATTTAAATGCTTTTTTTTAAATTTATTAAATTTTTATGTGGACCATCACATCAAATAAAAATTTCCTGTTTTATAAAACTTTAATTTTTCCATAATTGTGTCATATCACTAAAAATGGGAGAACTGATGGTGTGGTGGCTCAGTGGTTAGCAATGTCGGCAATGCAAGAAGGTTGCTGGTTTCAGTCCCAGCTGGGCTAGTTGGCATTTATGTGGAGTTTGCATGTTCTTCCTGTGATAGAGTGGGGTTTCTCTGGGTACTCCAGTTTCCGCTTACAGTCCAACGACATGGTTCCCAGTACTTGGTTGTGACTGGAAGAGCATACTGCATAAAATATTTGCTATAATAATTTATATATGGGAATAAACTAATGGAAAATGAATGAAAATGAAAGGATTTCATTCTCTTTTGAACAACAATTTTTATTTTAATTATTGTTAAACAAATGAGGTTTATTTTATTCAGTTTAGCAAAAAAAAAAAAAAAAAAAAAATAAATAATACAACAAGAACATTCATTCATTTTCTTTTCGACTTAGTCCCTTTATTAATCTGAGGTTGCCACAGTGGAATGAACCGCCAACTTATCTAGCATATGTTTTACGGAGCGGATTCCCTTCCAGGAAATGATGCAACTGGAGTTATATACTATCTACTCAGACATTTATATTGAAGCAATCTAAAACTAGTGCTTGTTGTCTGAGTTTGGGCTTTTAGACAAGCTTGCCACTCTTCCTCGGTTATATCCGCCTATATGTCAGACTGCCAAGCTTGAAGTCTTGTCATTAAATGACTTTTGATTTGTCCACCAATTATTTATATAAAACAGAAACCTGACCTCTACCTTTTAAACGGTTAAATGTAATATTTTGCAAAATAAAAAAAGGGGGTTCAGCCAAACGGTGACCTTGTTTTGACAAAGGGGTCTTTTGGGATTCCAGATTTTTCATAATTTCTTCAAAAGACAAAGTTTCCTTCATCATAGAGATTAGATTTTAATTTTAAAACCTGGATCGGCTCTACCAGGACCAAAATTTTCATTCCAAAAAATTGGTGAGAAACTCAAGAGTTTCTAAATGAGTACTATGAGACTAAATGAGTAAAAGCCTCAAAACCAAACTGCTATAGTATTTCTGGTAAATGGATTTTTGTACATTTTATTAACTTTTTATTATCTGCTGAATACAAATATAAATTCAAAGGAATTGGAATTAAGTGGGCCTATAGGGTACTCTTAAAATAGAACATTGCTGCTCTAATTTGAGTGGCCCAGTAATTCCATTTTGAAGGGCGGCTGAATGCTGGTCCTCTAACTCAGTGGTTCTCACTTTTAAACCCGCGACCCCCATTGTAAGATCGTCAAGAACTCGCGACCCCCACTACCAAAGCATATACAAACAATAAAAATAGCTTTTTTTTAAGCTGTTCACAATATTTTAACTATATTTACTATAGATTACAGGGCTCGAAATTAACATTTTTGCTTGGTAACACTGGTGCTTCTAACTTTAAAAATGTAGACGCACCAGCCAAAATTTAGTGGCTCCCACCAATTATCGCACTGTTACTACAAGTTTTATAAACAGATTTATTGCATTTGAAAATCAACTCTAATCAAAACTAACAAGCAAAAAAATAAATATGCATGCGTGAGGAAAATATGTCTCAATGAAATCCCGTTATCACAAGAAAAGACATTTTTATAACATAATTGAGTGACCAAAAGATACACGGACGGATATCCCAAAAGATATCCCACAGACTTTACAGTGAATGCTAGTCATTTTCATAGCAGACTTGAAGCCAATGGAGGTCTTTTATCCACTCTTCAATAAGTATAGCTGGTGGATTAACATTCAGCACATGATCAGTAATCAGATGTGCCAATATTTGTAGCTTTAGGTGTTTCTAAGACAAAATCTGTCAGTGTTGTTTTCATTCTCTCATCTTCAGCGCTTTACATTTTCGCGGTTGTAGCTCCTGTCATCTGAAGACAGGAGGCGTTGACTGAGTGATTGACAGCTGATTTTAACCAATCATTCGTGTTCAGTTCTTAGAGCAGTGGGCCAATAAGAAGAGCGCGAAGGCGGGGCAAGCGTTGAAGGCTTTGTTTACTGCGGCAAGTTGACATGACAACAGTTTTAAACTGTTCCTGAGCGCTGCGTTCCAAGTACAAAGATGCATTCTGCCCGAATGTGTCCTAAATACTTTATGAATCAGTAATATCTTTTTAAAAATCTGAAAATATTAGCTTTCACTTGTAATACTGAAAAATATTTATTATAATCACTGAAAATTACACAATTTTTAAATAACTCTCGCGACCCCTTGAAATTATTCTGCGACCCCCGCAGGGGTCGCGACCCCCAGTTTGGGAACCACTGCTCTAACTCATGTTGCCTCTCTCTGTCTGCCTGTCTGTTGCCACACACAAAGCGGGGGAACTCAAGTCAAAACTAATTTTCATGTCAAGCAACACACCCCTAAAACAATGACCTGTGTACACGCCCCAAAGATGACACTTTTTAACACATTATAATAAAAAATCTGAATTGTATTTTGAACTGAACCTAAACTGGCACACTCAGAAGAACCATAATATTAATATTAATTCTTTAAAAAGGCCCTTGAGGTTTTGTAGGTTTAACCCGCTTCTCTCATAAGGCAAATACAGCCACCATGGAGGTGTATATAGGGTTGGGTACCAAAACCCGGAGCCATTATAGCACCGGTACCTTTGTAGCCAGTATGTATCGGATCAAATCAGCATATGAATTTCGGTGCCTAATTTCGGTGCCACTGGTGCTGCGACAAGGACGTAAGAAAGGGGTGCATCAAAGGCACACATAAATACACGTTTTCACACCATCTCGAAACTTAAATTTAATTCTAAACAAATTTGAGGAATACAGACAGGCGATGTCAGGCGTTTGCTCTTATTGATTATAGGGAACGGACGCACAGTACAGCGCATTCGGTGAGCGAGAGCGACTCTTCAGATCAACACGCATGTTCATCAAATTTGCTTTTAAGCGTTCTAAAGTGTATTTTACAAGTAAGGATTTTGACACAACAACATGAAGCAGATGATTTACAAAAGTTGCGTGTAAGGGGGAAACAAGTCAAACTTAATGACACATTTGAGGGCTCAAAGGCAGAGGAATGCACTGTCTCTGACATTATATGGTACTTTAAATGAGTACGTACATGGACACTAATGCTCCGATTTTAATATGATTTAGACAATACTCTGATTGAGAGTCTAGACTACCATATAAACAGTGATTTTTGATAACCTTAAAAGGACCACAGACACCTGCATCCGTTTAACGTGCGGTATTAAATTCCATTAAAAGAGCACTCTTCCACCAGTCCCTGTGCCAACCAGCTTTTTTTTAATCTTCCCCATAGTGACAGTAAGTGCATAACATCTTTCATTTAGATTAAAGTGTAATTTAAAGACTTAATCAGTTAACTTTGAAAGTTGAAATAATTAGTCAAATTATTTTGTAACTGATTTGTTGTGTATATCAAAAATATACAGTAAATATTTCTTAAGGAGGCTATTAATACTGACCTTAATTTTTTATTATTATTCATGATATAATCAATAAGATATACAACTTATGACTCCAGAATAATATTTTTTTTAGGAAACACTGTGAAAATTTTCAGAAACATTATTTTAAATGAATGGGAGGGCAAAAAAAGCAACTCATTTAAACACCTTGATCATATTATTGTCTTATTTAGATTTAGGCAAATCATTAGATTACTGATAACCATGTAAACAGTCACAAGCCCCAACCTTTCATAATGCAAATCTTAAATTCATGCTAACCAACAAATGATCAAAGGAAATATATTCATGTAATTCGAATATATAAAATATGAATTGATGTTTACTTTAAACTTTAATTATATTGTTCTATTAAAATTATTATTTTTTAAAGATTTTGTCAAGTAAAATATTTTTTCTAGAGTCATCCACCATAATTTTGTGGCTCAAAAGTATTGGTTCAGGTAGACTAATGTATGTATGACCAAGACAACACTCACTAAAATATACATATGGAGAATCATTTAAAGTAAATGATGGAAACACCATGATCATATGTGTGACAAGAGAGAATATGGGGGAAGAGAAGGAGGAACTAAAAACCCTCAAATTATAACAAATCCTCCACATATAGCAAATCCAACTACACCACCTGGGATTTTTTTCCCAGGAAACAAAAACTGGCTCAAATATTACTATTAGGCCACACAGGTTCAGTTCTCATATGAATAGGCAAGAGACGCAAGTATAAAAAAAAAATTAAAAAAATACAAAATTTATTTTCACAATAATTAGTGCCAGATAAAATAATCACATAGAATTCTCAGAACATTTTGCCGGCACCACCCTCCAACGTAACCGCAGTAAATCAAACAAAAATTACAACAAAGTAAACATGAAAATTAAACCAAAGGATAAAAAAAAAAAAAAAACTAACATACAGGGCTGAGGTCACACATAGGAGGGATCATCAGTGCTCAATTGTGTCCAAAAAAAAAATAAAAAATAAAAAAAAAAACACACTTCCACACCCACTAGATCCACACACTCCACACTCCCAAAAGGTCCACAGCAAATGACAAGTGTATTGACACCACCACCTCAAGATCCTGCACCCGTGGGACCTCAGCTCCTGCAAGAAAAATCAAGTCTAGTCAACATATGTGATAGACTATACAAGAAAAAAAACAAACAACAAACAAACCAAAATAATATCAAAACAAGCAAAAAAAGAAACTAAGTACAGCTCCCGCGGTTTCACTATAGAAAAACAAAGTTAGCACAGGGCAACCAGACACACATAAAATTCAACCAGATGTCGAACACAGAAATCACACAAACGGAAAGAAAGAGCAAATAACAAACAATATAACAGTAGCAGCTAGTAATAGCAAGTAACAGTAGCAGCTAGTAATAGCAGGAAACAGTAACTGTAGCAGCTACAGTAGCAGTAGCATAGCAGTAACTGTAGTAGCTAACAGTAGCAGGTAGCAGTAACTGTAGAAGGTAGCAGCGCCAGATAGCAGGTAGCAGTAACAATAGCAATCAATAGTACACAGCAGTACAGTACTTCTTCCTCTCACTGGAGATCTCAGGATAACAGAAATTTTACAGCACGACAGGAATAAGGATGCTAAAGCTGCTCATATAAATCACCCAGGACAAAGAGGGAGAATCCAAACCGGGAATAGTACGCTTTTGTATTCACGAATTAGTCCTCTTCATTAATGCTACAAGCAAGCTGAATGAATAGCAATCATTAGGGATGGCTGACGTGAAACTGACGTTTCGACACTGTGTCGAGATCCCGAAGCGCAAGTGTTTCGAAACACTGTACCGAAGCATGATCCGAAACACCCAGGTCACGTGACTAAAGTGTTTCGAAACACCTGGTCACGTGACTAAAGCGATTCAAAGCATCGAACAGTTCAGAAGCGTTTCGAGACTTGGAGAATCTGCATTTGACTGATAGGGTCAAACGTATGTTATTGTCACGTATGGCCTAGTGGACTGTGCGTGTGCATGTTGACACAGGCTTCTCATTACTTTTGGGTTCGAATCCCGACTTGTACAAATACTCCAAAATCGTAATTTTATGAATTTTAACCATGTTACTGTTTATGGTGTAGTCTAGATATGATACAGCTGCAGATACGCCATCAATTTAGCATCATTTTTGTAACTGTAAAACAATAATTAATATTTTACAGTACTGTGATGGTTGGGTTTAGAGTTGTGGTAGACGTTAATAAAATACAATGAATGGGAAATTTAATGAATAATATAAATAATTCTTGTTAACTTCTGTCCACAACTGTATCTGATCTAGCAACAGGCCTGTTTTATGACCGAAACAAGCTATATTTATTCACAGTGTTTATTCGGATGTCAGAGCAATGTTGAAACAGAACGATGCACAAATAAAGCATCTCAAACTGATTTTAAAGCATTTCAAAATAACTGTATCAGCCTGGATTCGAACCAGCAATCTCCGCATGGAAGTCAGGAACCCTAACCACTCCACTACTTCACTTGAAGGTTTGTCGTTACAAAGTGGGGTTTAATACCTCAATCTGCTCAACTGTTCTTTGCTGAAGCTGTTTCAGTGCAATACATAAAAAATGACCACTAGGCGTCACTGTAGAGTGGGGTTTCGAAACGTTTCGAAGCTTCAACACATTTGCTTCAACTGTTTCAGTGTTTCACGAAGCCTCGCTTTGCCCACCACTAGCAATCATTACGTCCAAGGCAATCGACAGGAAAACCAACAGAAAAACAGGCTGAAACAGAAGTTAACAAACGCGGCACAAGAAGGGTGGGGCTGGAGGTGACATCACCTAGCACAGCCAACCGGCTCTAAAATAGACAACACTTGCCCCTGATTGGCTGTTAAAAGTGTCAGTCACTACCACTTATCCTATATACTCGGTCACATATGCAAACACATGGTTGTAAGCACATGTTATATGAACTTTAAGATATGTAAAAACAGAAAAACATACAGCCATCAATTAAAAAGCTAGGATTCTATTGAAGCCGGGAATGGGGTGATGTTAAATCATATCTCACATTAACTGTGGATAAGAAACTATATAAACTGTGGGTTTTTGAACACTGGTTGGGAGAGAGCTCGATCGACCAGCTCTGCTGTAACAGTAAACTGTTTCAATTTGAGAACTTTGAATATTTTAGCTTCTTTTTTTGAAACTTAGAAGACGTTGGTTGTAAGAAAGGTGTCAATGGGCCGATCCTTGGCAAACACTCATGCAGAGTCCAAAAAGAATGCAGATTAAAAAGGTTGAGCGAATTTTGGTTTTCTGATGAGTGTGCTGTGAGGTGGACCAGACGTCTGAACTTATCTTTAAAAATACTTCACCATTAAAAGAACCTTTAAATTGACTAAATATATTTAAGAGTAAATGATAAAGTGATTAAAGACTAGTAAAGTTAACTATTTATAAGAAAAGAGGTCTTCCAGGTTGTCAAGGAATGTGCATGTATTAACAAATGGCTGTAAATTATGCACCAACAAATGGCTTTGCATTGTACACTAATAACTGGCTGTAAATTATA
Organism: Danio aesculapii; assembly: GCF_903798145.1. NCBI lineage: Eukaryota > Metazoa > Chordata > Actinopteri > Cypriniformes > Danionidae > Danio > Danio aesculapii. The sequence goes on along the minus strand of NC_079452.1, from coordinate 3,816,696 downwards.
TGCGTATGAAAGAGAGTTACATGCATGGAAACTGAACTGCTACGCGAGAGGTAGCACTGGAGTGATTGTTTCCTGTAAAGTGTGGTTAGAGCGAATGAGCGCTCCATGTCTTAGTACTGGCCTGTGGATTGAGTAAAACTCTCCCAATAGAGGCAGGAAAATTGGGAGGAGGCCTTTAATCTGACCCCAAAAGCAACTACAGGGAGGGCTGGATCTCAATGGACTGGCCTGAGTAAGTCTTGTTAGTTTATATGCTTTGTTTTTATTTGTGTGTGGTCTGGACCAAAGGGAATGGGGATTTTTTTCTTTTAGAAAAGAGAATGAGACGTCTACACTGTCCAAACTAACTGAGTGTATTAAAGATGTTAAAGACTGGATGACCAACAATTATCTTCTCTTAAACTCAGACAAAACAGAATTATTATTTATTGGGCCTAAATCCTGTACACAGCAGATCTCACAACTTGACCTACAATTAGAGGGATACAAAGTTAGTGTTAGCTCTACTATAAAAGATCTATGGTGTCATATTAGACATATCAAGGTGTCATATTAGACAGCAATTTAACTTTTAAAAATTATATATCCCATGTCACAAAAACTGCTTTCTTTCATCTAAGACATATCGCTAAGTTACGAAGTATGCTATCCATCTCAGATGCAGAAAAGCTAGTTCATGCTTTTATGACTTCTAGGCTGGACTACTGTAATGCACTGTTTGCTGGCTGCCCAGCATCCTCTATTAACAAACTTCAATTAGTACAAAATGCAGCTGCCAGAGTTCTTACCAGGTCTAGAAAATTTGATCACATCACCCCAATTTTATCCTCTTTACACTGACTGCCTGTTAAGTTTCGTATTGAATTTAAAATATTGCTTCTTACTTACAAAGCTTTAAATAATCTAGCTCCTGTTTATCTAACCAATCTTCTGTCTCGCTACAATCCAACTCGCTCTTTAAGATCTCAAAACTCAGGGCTTCTGGTAGTACCCAGAATAGCTAAGTCGAGTATTTACAGCTCCTAAACTCTGGAATAGCCTTCCTGATAACGTCCGAGGCTCAGACAAACTCTCGCAGTTCAAAACTAGATTAAAGACCTATCTGTTTAGTAAAGCATACACTCAGTGCACTACTTAATGGGCTTCCACACAGGTTCTGCATCTTGTTTATATACACTATGAACAGCAGCTAAGCTAATTATTCTCTTTATTCCCAATTTTCACCAGGGGATACTCTTCCCGAGGCCCTCAGACTATGCAGAGTCACTGATTCGATCCAAGACCAACGACGAGATGATCCCAAGGTTTCCATATCCTGGACAAGGCCGTATCCCGAGCAGCTACTGTGGTGGTCATGGAAGAGTGGAGAACATGAGACTGATTCCTGTGACGCTCCAGAGACAGACAAGCCTTCGCTGAGGCCAGCTTCCAGCCTCCGCCGCTGAGACTGCAGCTCTGCACAAGACGTTTGGCCAGCGGAGAAATTAAAATGGTCGTGCCCAACTGAGTCTGGTTTCTCTCAAGGTTTTTTTTTTCTTCACTTTCGCCAATTAGTGAAGTTTTTTTCCCTCTCCGCTGTCGCCACTAGCTTGCATGGTTCGGGATCTAAAGAGCTGCGCATCGTTGGTTTTGCTCTTCAGTGTTTGGACTCTCAGTAGTGATTTTTAAACCACACTGAACTGAGCTGAACTTAAACACTACAAACTGAACTAAACTGTTCCTATTTACTATGACCTTTTATGTGAAGCTGCTTTGACACAATCTTCATTGTATAAGCGCTAAACAAATAAAGGTGAATTGAATTGAATTTAATAGATTGAATGAAAATGTAAATGCTGAGAAATTTGTGAATGAGGATGCATGTGGTGAGAGATTTGAAATTTTAAAGCATGAGAAGGGATAAGTGCTTAAGGATATATTGAGTGCTAGAGATGTGTGAGAGAAAGTGAGTATTATAATTAAGAGATTAAAATATACATATAATATTAATGAGTAGAGAATAAATAAAAATGCACATGCTGGCCTGGAGGGACAAAGCAAACAAAGAGACCACAACTCTCCAGGATCACTGGTCAGCAGTGCCTCCAAGGCCATTACCACCTTCTGCCTGGTCTGAGCATCCTGGCTTATTTTCCTATTCTCCTGGCATTCTGTGATACTGCTGATACTCCATCCAGGACTCACAAGCACTACCCCGTTCATCACTGTTGGACTGTGTTTCACCTAACCCCTACTACATATCACACATATTGTCAATAAACACCCTCTCCACTCATTCTGCGTTTGGGTCCTCCTTCTAACCGAGACAAACTAATTGCGTCGTGACAACCTGAAAAGTGATATTTCCAGTTACTCTGCTATAAAGTAACATGATGTGGACAGTTAGTAAGCATGACGTTATAGTGTGCTAACTGCTACAAATGTAAGGTGGTGCTACTGTATGCTTACTCATGCTCCTCTAACAGAAGTTAAACCAACAGTCTTTTTTTTTGTGATCAACTATTTACTTGTATGCAACTATATGCAATTTCCAAAGCCTTGCAACAAAATACACAGACCCGTACAGAATATAAATAAAACATGACATATTATGACATTAAGACTAAGTTCTGTGCTACCCTGAGGCAGTGCCACAAAAAATGCCAGCCCCTCGCCCCCGTGGAAGACCCCGGCGTCGCGATTCTTCTCACTTCAGGAGCCGTTCGTTGGAGGGGGGCTCTGTTACCGACTCGGTCCCAGTCATTCCCCTCGCTGGCCAACAGAGGTCACCATCCCTGGACTTAAGCATTACATCATCCATCTAAACTGATTGTGCACAGACCTGAACTGAATCTAGTTAACAACTCACGCTTCTTATATAAGCCACACTCAAACATCAGTTCATTGCGAAGTCTTGTTTAGCCCCGGCCAGCATTACTGAGCGTTCTTTCCTGTCTGATCTTCTGAGTATAACCCCGGACTGTTTCTGACTCTGAGTTTCCTTTTGCCTGCCCACGACCCTTGCTTTACACACGGACTCTGAACCACGCTGCCTGCCCTCGAACCAAGCCTGTCTAACGGATTCTGAACCACACCGCCTGCCACTGATCTATGCCTGGTAAATCACTGTGTCTGTCAGCCGCCAGCCCCAAGACCATTATTGATTACTGTTGATGTGTGTGCGTATTGGATGTTTGACTGTGACTAATAAATACTGCATAATGGATCCCTCCGTGTCAGTCTCCTCGTTACAGGTAACACTTTATAATAACTACACGCTATGAATTATTTATCAAGAATTAGCAAATTTATTTCATTATTTGTTAAGCGTTAACTCTACATTAACAGATGTTAGTAGGCAGTTTATAACTGCAGATACAAATGCTGTATTCTTGATTTATAAGCACATCTATAATGTGCTTAATGATTGTATTTTCATACTTTGTTATTAATTATTTTTTCATTACTAAAGTATTGCATCATTTACAGACTAATTATTTGAGAGTGCTTGGTGGTTTTTAAAGATCATTCAGAATGCATAAGTCAATGATTAATAAACATTCAAATTAACATTGATATATCTTATTCAGGCATATACTAATAGTTCATTTGAATGTTAATAAATGCTTTAGTAATTTAACTTCATCCAGTTTTGTGACCTAATCCAAAGTGAGGACTATTTATGCTTTATAAATCCCTTATAAATGACAATTAAAGGCTCAGTTATATTCTAAACAGGAAAAAAAAACATGACTTTATCTATTTCTGTTCGTTTGAAGATGCACAAATGAATCTGTATCAAATGAAAAATAAATCTTTTCAGTCTTAACTAAAATAAAGTTACTGTACAGTTTAAACTTGGCTAAATAATATTATAATGTTGTATCATAATATATTATTATTATATTGTTGTTGTTTTTTTATCCAATTTTGTCGTATTTTGACACTCCTGTTATTCAGCAATGTTTAAACCTTAGAGTAATTTTATTTTTTAGATAAGAAAAAAAGATGTATTGTTCATTTGACACAATAAATTGTCATTTATTAGGGATTTATAAACCATAAATTGTCCTCACTTTAGAACTAGGTTGAGTGGCTCTGATAGGTTAGTTGGCTTTAGCAGAGGTGGCCAATCTTGGAGCTCAGGTGGTGGCATCGGTGGCTCTGGAAGCATTGACTATGGCAGCAGTAGATCTGCTAGCTCTAGCTCCACACGCTCTGGCAGTTTTGCTGGAGTGGCTGTGGTGACAGTAACTCTGGTGCAGGTGGCAGCAATAGCTCTGGCGGCAACTGGACAGTTCAGGCTCTGACATGGTGGCCATCTCTACATCGTTAGCTCTTGCGGTGGTGGCAACTAAAGTGACCCCTACATCCTTGTGCCTCAATGCACATTGTACAAGCGCACAGAGGATGGGTAAGTGGGAATATGTGGATCATTGCTCCTGAAAATTAACACAAATCACACAAAGAAACTTAAAAAAAAAACTTATTAGTCCAATTTTGACATTTCTAACTCACCTACTTCATCCTCCCCTTTTGTCTACAGTCTTTACCAAAGTACAAACCCTTTTTGCCCCACAGCATGTGTTTTTTGACAGCCGTCGTTGATTAGTCGTGCCTGATCGAACATGAACATTGTGCTGGCACCTGTAATGAGCCTATAGAAACTAATATGAATGTTTAAATGTGTACAGAAGTGTGCACAAATGTTAGATTTTTTTTTACATTTGGAAATAGCAAACGTTTACAACAATGATGCAGCAGTATGCTAAATGATCTGTCAGCAAAACATATAGGAAATCTGTAGGACATGTATGTAGACTTTGTTCTCAGATTCATTCATTATTTTGATGAGCATTTTTACCTAAAGATCACCTGAGATGAGATAATTGAGTGAAAGTTTACTTTGTTCTATAAAAGCAAGGTTTTGTTGTCTTTGTGAGTATCCACAAATAAATAAATAAAAGAAACAGTTACTGCTTTGAATGGTCTTTCTCTTATCTTTATGACCAAAATGACAGAATATTTGAAGACTTTCACTGCCATTTAAAAAAATAAATAATAATATATATATATATATATATATATATATATATATATATATATATATATATATATATATATATATATATATATATATATATATATATATATATACATAGATAGATAGCTATGTATACACACATATACAAGTATATCTGCAAGTTTGTCGATATCATGAGTTAAAGCTTTTATGCAGTGATACTTTCAATAATCCAGCATTTAAATCAAATTAATAAATGCCCATCATCACAAAGTGATCCTCATAATAACAGACAAGTATGCAGACAGAAAATCACTAAATGTTTCAGAAAGTTATGTTTATTAATGAGGACTGTCATCAATATAAATGTTGCAGCTATTTTATCTGCACAGACTTGTTTCTAGGTGGGCTGTCGACTCACAGAAATCCTGTATATTTAAACCAATCAGAGGACGACTGAGGATCTTTAAAAGTGTTTCCAGAAAAGTGTGCTGTATGCATCAGAAGTTGCTTAGCATGATGTCTGAGAGTGAGACTATGTGATTTCAGAATCACTGTGGCTGTGCATATGAAAATCTATCCATTCATCTATCCATATGACCTTTCCTAGGTTTATACAAATACTGGAGCCATCACAAGGGTAAAAATCTCACTGGACTATTACAAACCATTTTAAAAGTGAATGTTAACTGATATTTCTAACTGGCACACTAAAGCAAAATATATTAATAAATGTCTCAGTTTGTGTGAAAAATCTAAAATATTTTGAACAGTAGAATTATGTATGTTTACAATATTTACTGTAAAGTTATTTTCAGTGTGCTACATTTATATAGTGTGAAAAAGAATTAACTGATTTTACATTGTCCCTTTTTAGGTTTTGTCATTGTCACTCTACAACTCACTCCTGAAGACTCACTAATTTTTTTTCACCCATTCCTTTACTTCCCAAATCTCTCAATGCAATTCTTAGAATTGCTTTAAAACTTGTGTGGCCCAAATGTGATTCACTGTTTGTACTGCGATAGGTGCAGAAGTGGCATTTATACCCGAGAGGCAACCAGTTCTGTAAAAGTAAAAATAATTTACCTGAAAGACTGTTTACCCAAAAGCATTTTAACTGAGATATCCCAAAATTTAACAGTAAGCCAAGTTTATTACAACTACAACAACAACAATAATAATAATAATAATAATAATAATAATAATAATAATAATAATTTATAAATCTTTCAATGCTGTTCAAATGTTTGAGATAAATATTATCATTAGGTTTTTTGCTCATCAAGGCTGCATTCACTTTAATAAAAATACAGAAAGCTGCATTATTGTGAAATGTTAATGGAATTTAAAGTAATATTTACTGTATATTTTGATGTAAATCGATAATTTATTCCTGCGATGGAAAAGCTGAATTATCAGCATTATCACTCTAGTCTTAAGTGTCACATCATCGTTCAGAAATCAAAAATGCTGATTTATTATCATTGTTGGAAACAGTCTAATCAAATTAGTTTTCAGTCAATAAGAAACACATTATTTTAACTTTAGCATTTATTTTATTCTGTATTTTGGATGAATTGAAAGCATCCTTCTATAAACAAAATTACAATTCTTGCTGATCCCAAATTTTTGAAAGACTGTGTGTACTATTTGTGTGTTAAATGAAAAAACAATATATTTTTTACCTTAAGATCCACAGCTTGGTTTTCGGCACTACATAAACAATCGTAAAAAAAAAATAAATTAATGAACACTATAAAAAATGAATAAAAATATACACTCACATCTCAAAGTACTAAATTAGTAATATTACACATTATTAAAAAAGAAGTTTACCGTTTGTCAACCCTACTGAAAATACCAGGTTTGCAGTCATTACCAGCTTGGTCTTAGCTGGTCAGGCTGGGAGATGACCAGCTAAAACCAGCTTGACCAGCCTAGGCAGGCTGGGTGCCCAGCCAAAACCAGCTTAAACCAGGCTGGTCAGGCTGGTTTAAGCTGGATTTAGCGGGTCATTTTCCAGCCTGACCAGCTAAGACCAGGCTGGAAATAGCTGAAAACCAGCCTGGAAATGGCCAAAATCCCTCTAAAACAGGCTGGTCAACCAGCTAAAACCAGCAAACCAGCCTAGGCTGGTGGTGAGTTGCGGTTTGGGCTTTGTGCCTTTGGACTTTGTCTACACTTCTGATGGCTTCATGAACTTTTTCCCGCTGTTGAGCACTTTGATTCCACTGAGAGATACATCTTTATTCTTGCTTCATGACTAGCGGACATCATACCTGCTGTTGAGTTCTGTTTGATTCCAATAAATTACCTTGTTAATACTTTCAATTGGGTTCCTTTGATTTCATGACAAAACGAACTGACCACTATGGATGGACCCATCAAGTGTTTCAGAAATACAAGACTTTCTCTCACACAGTTCTGCTCGTCTAGACCAACAGGACAAACAGATAATGGTCACCAGTCAGGCCATTCAGGCCCTGGTCACACAAGTATTGGAGCTTACGACTCAGGTTCAGTAACTGGGTTCTGGACTACGTTCCGATGCCGCCCTGCAAGCTCCTCCCACCATTCCACCCATAAGTTCTGCGCTGGATGAGACCTCCCGCACCACTGAACCACGACTTCCACCACCAGGATGTTATTCTGGCGAACCCCATTTGTGTCAATCATTTTTAGAAAAATTTTCACTTTATAGTACGTTACAGGCCTCGTCTTTTCCCACCGAACCGAGTAAGGTGACTTTTGTCATTTAATATGCTATCTGGAAGGGCGGCACAATGGGGTACCACTGTCTGGGAGTGAAAACAGAAAGGTTGCTGAACTCAAAACAATTTGAGTGTTGCAGAATTCTCTATTGTAATGTAATGTGTATTTATATAGCGCATTTATTATGTATGGCCATACACCCAAAGCACTTTACAATCATGAAGGGGTGGGGGGTCGGGGGCTCTCCACACCACCACCAGCAGCATCCACTTGGATGATGCGACGGCTGCCACAGGACAATGGCACCAGTGCGCTCACTACACACCAGCTATTGGTGGAGTGGAGAGACAGTGATCCAATTTGGTGGATGGGGATGATTGTGAGGCCATGATCGTAAGGGGCGATAGAGGGACATTGGCCAGGAATCCGGGGTTACACCCCTACTCCTTACGAGAAGTGCCATGGGATTTTAAATGACCACAGAGAGTCAGGATCTCGGTTAAATGTCTCATCCGAAATATGAAATTCATCCGATATGTTCATTTATTGACTTCCGTACACTGGCAGCCGAATGTAAGTGGAATGTTGAGGCTCAGTGGGATATGTTTTTCCATGGACTAGTGGATTATATAAAGAATGAGATTTATGCGATGGATCTGCCAAAGATGTTACATGGCCTCATCGATTTAGCCATCAGAGTGGACACCCGGCTGCAACAGAGAGGATCTCACAGGCAACTTCACACTCAACACCTGACCACACAGACTTTGCCTTCCGCTTCTTCTGAGACCAGCTACACTGACTAACAGTCTATTTACACAACGGTAAAGTGCGTGCTAGTAGAGCAGGGGTGGGCAAACTTGGTCCTGGAGGGCCGGTGTCCTGCACAGTTTAGCTCCAACTCTGATCAAACGCACCTGCTTATAGATAATTATTGATCTTGGAGGCACTGATTAGCATGTTCAGGTGTGTTTGATTAGAGTTGAAGCTGAACTTTGCTGGACACCGGCCCTCCAGGACCGAGTTTGCCCACCCCTGTAGTAGAGGCATGACACATTATGTTAGATGACCAATAAGAGTTTATTTATTTATTTATTTTTTTACAAATGAAGCATGAGCACTATTGCTTTGCATCTTGTAAACACAACCAAGCCTTAAAATAAACTCTGGATCACCCCTTTAAGCATTTTGCTCATCCCAGCACACATGCTGCTGATGATGTGATAATAAAAGTAATTTGAAAAGTAATTATAATACTATGTATACACTTTTATAAAATCTGCAGACTTCTGATATGACAGTGAGAAGCTGACCTACTGATGACACTGACTTGTAAGAGTTGGTCTTTGCACAGGTTTAATACCCATTTGTAGGTTGAGAAGACAGAAAAGTGTGAATGTCTGTTAGGAAAAAAAAAACATTTTTAACCTCTTTATTTCTGGGGAACCTATTTTACCCTGGGATTGAACATGGTCTTTTGTGTCACAATATCAGATAATCCAATGGAGTTTGAGAGATTATCTTTACAAATCAATATAGATAGACTTTCTCTGTTCAAAACATCAAACTCTCAATTCTGGCCCATTTAAACCACAAAAATGGGGTCCAGACAAACGAGCTGCCATTTGTCATCGGGATATCTTTTGAGGAGAAGAAACCAGTCAATATTGGACTTCATCCAGAAGCAAGGTGTTTTAAATATTAAGTCCATATATATATATATATATATATATATATATATATATATATATATATATATATATATATATATATACTCGATTAGTGGCTACAACAGATGCCAAAAAAGCAAAGAAGAACTATTCCACGATGTTAAAAAATGTTTAGTTCAATGGAATGACACAGGAAAGCTGTCCAAAGAGTTTAAATGCCAGTTGATGACACTTTGAATGAGAGTCTTACTCATCTGTCAACCATGCAAAAGGGAGTTGCTGACATCATGACAAAGTTGAACCTTCCAACATTTAATGATACTGAACTAGATTATGTAGAAGAGTACGCAAATGTCTTGAGGTCATAGTTGCTGTGGCTATTACTTGATTTCAAGCCCAGAACCAGCCCAACCGATTACATTTCTGATCATGCTGCTGCAATGAAGAACTGATATTTATCCTTTTTGCTGTCAAGGTGAATCTTTGCATGCCACTAATCTGCATTACTACTCTCAGCTCCGTGAATGCTGTTGTTGATGGTTCCAACACAGATTAAGAGCCTTTCTAGAGCTTTACCTTACCAAGAAGTCAATGAAGCAATCCTGACAAGTGTGTTACATCTATACTTTAAAATATGACGGCTGCCCTGACATACAGCATGTAAACAAATAAATTCATGAACTAATGCTTCAAGCTACCATAGGTGATAACGCAGTTAAACATCGCATTCATTCATTTACTTAGCTTAGTCCCTTTATTAATCCAGGTTCACCACAGCAGAATGAACCACAAACTTATCCAGCACATGTTTTATGCAGCGGATGCAACCCATCTCTGGGAAACATCCATGCACACTCATACACTACAGACAATTTAGCCTATCAAATTCACCTGTACCGCATGTCGTTGGACTGTGGGGGAAGCCAGAGCACCCAGAGGAAACCTACGTGAACGCAGGGAGAACTAACCCAGCTACCTACTGCGCCACTGTGTCAACTCTGAACATCGCACTGTGAGTAAATTAAAAAAGAAGTGGTCCGATGTTGAAGTTGTAAAATTTGTAGTGTCTATTTAGGCTAAGTGCAAATGACACACCTCGTTGGAATGAGCTAGTTGAGTGATTCCCACCCATTACCGTTTGATTGACAGAGACAACATAACTAAAGACAGCGGCAAATAGCAGCATGAGTGATGTAGCTCGTAAAGTGCATGGCATCATGTTTTGAGATGATCGATCTTAAACCCAGTTCGAATTCAGCGTCTGATGAACTTATTCTTCTTTTTTCCCCAATATATATCAGATTTTGTCTACTCTTCATCATGAGGAAGACACGTGGGAATCATTAATAAGTGTGTGTATTGTGGAAGACTCAAATTCATAGAACTGAACTGGATTGGAGAGGTGTTATATCCAAATCATATGCATTATAAGTTTGTAAAAGTTATACATTAAAAATAAGCTTAAATATCAATTTTAGTACTGCTTCAGTTAACCTGAACAAGTATATTAAAAATCCATTAATTTTCACTAGTTGTATTAGTATGTTTTTTTCAAAGTGTGCTTTAAAGATAAGTTAAATCTTTGTAGACTGGAAATGTATGTACTGTATATCATTTATCTAAAAAATGCGGCCAATTCATTATAGATTAATTTTATTTAAAAATATGATATTAATCTTATTTTTTAATTCAACTATAAGGGTGCGGCAAGAGGCTACAAGACATTGTGCCCAGGGGCCTCTGAATTTTTAATCCAGGACTGTCTGTGGGAGACACAGACGTTTTAGAGGAACACTTTGTTAGAGCGGTATAGCAGCACCCCTCTGCTCTTATCAAGGCAGCGCCACTGGCATTCCAGCAGCCCAATCGCCCGCTCTACAACTGACTGAGTGCCTGCCACCTTGGAGCCTCATCCCAACCATGCTGTTTGTTCTTTCTACAATATTTGTTAAGTGCATTTGAGCATCACATATTATTTGCACATTTATTGAATGGAAATTTTTCACGATTCACGTATGCAAATTCGTCTTCAGATGGCATCTTTATAGCAATGTGCGTGCAGTCGATCGCTTTGATTACATTGGGAAAACCAGCGATCGCTGCAAATTACGCTTTAATATTTGGCTGGTAAACTGCATGGTATGGAAACCATATATACCTGCTAGGCATGCGGATGATCCCGCTCCATACAGCTGTCATTGCATGGCTCAAAGATACTTTGTAGTGTGCAATTTAACACAATTGCCTCTAGGAGTCACCAATGTAAATAAAACAAACACACACAAGAAATTCTCGTACACCAGACATAAAGTTGGCGTGGAACAATGCACATTCTTACGTTTATTTTAGCGTTAGTAATTCCAAACGTGAGCGTGAAATCTGGCGTATGCAAAGTTTTTGTGCGTACGCAGCGTTGATACATGAGGCCCCAGGTGTCCACATCTGCGCTGACTCTTCAGACATCCACATATACGCTGACTCCTCAGATGCATAATGCATATTAGCATTTAATGTGAGAGAAGCAGATTTTAACTTTTTAAAATAACCTTATAAATATATTTTTTGTTTGAAAGTTTTGTATACATTTTTGTGTGTATGTGTTTCTCTTTCTGCAATGAAGCAATATAAGCAGGTCCTTGGTGATCAATTAATAAGTCAAACAGTTTTATGTCATAATATTTTGCAATGAGGAAAAATAAATATAAATGTCTTTGTTCGATTTCAATTTAATTGTTAAACATTAGTCAATTAAAATTATTTCTAGCTGTAGCATACATTAACATACTGTAAGAGTTTTAAACTTTACAGTCAACCTCGTGAAAACCTTTACTTCAACCCTTAGCCATTATTCAAACTCTCAAGGGCCCTGCGCTCACAGACTAACCAGTCCTTCATGGAATTAATATAAGCTGTCTGCTAGTGCGAGCTATTCACATAGAGCCCACAGCTTTGGTCAATACCTGGGCTAGCCCACACCGGACCTGTTTAGATTTGTTGTCGGCTTGTCAAAGCCTGTAGTGCCCGCAAAAAGCCAGTATAGACCCTGCACAAGCATGTTTGTTGGGTTAAGTATTTGTATGTAAGTACTTACCTTACAAGAAACTGTGTAAATGGCCTTATTATACACAGCATTCACAATTTAAACTAAGTGAAGTAGTAAATATTACTAAGGATGGTTTTACCCTTATTGGCAATATTGGTTCTCTGCATCTGACCCATCCAAAGTGTAAACACACATCATGAGTAAGGAGTGAGGGTACTTGCGAGAATACTGTTCAGTCAATTCACAAACTTAATTTCTTATACTCTGAATCAAACCAAATGACTATTAACCTATTTATTAGCTGTCCACTTAGAACAGTTTTCTTCCTGGCCCAACTGCTCCCACTATATTTATTAAATCTTGTTTCCACACTCACACATTTAAAATTCACCAGCAGCTATAATAGAAAATCAATATCAATCAGGATGTACACATTTTTATGTTTATACACCATTAAGTTACTTTTACCAATTCTGTCAGCACAATAGAAACAAAGTGTGTCAGATTATGTGCTCTTTTATTATTCTGCTGTCACTCAACATTTTGATTCACTCCTTGACGTTTTTAATGTTTTTTTTTTTATTAGATTTGATTAGATTCAACTTTAATGTCATTACACATGTACAAGTACAAGGCAACGAAATGCAGTTTAGGTCTAACCAGCAGTGCAAGTGCAGGATATAGGTATAAGTTATAAAGTGCAGTTTATAGAAAAACTATGGTAATATTTACAGACGGATGTACTATGAACATTATATACAGGTTGTATTAGCTATGAACAGAGATTTACAATAAATGAATATATATACAGGATGCGATTAATAATCAGAAGTGTGCAGATAGATAAACATAATTACAAATGTCCATGTGCAGTGGGTATGTACAGTTCAAATAAATGAATCAGTGCAATGAATATGTGCAAATTTTTAAATGTGCAAATGATGATGAGTGCAGTGATTGTGAGGGGTATAAGTTAGAGGAGTGTGTGTGTGTGTGGGGGGGGGGGGGGGGGGGAGACGGGGGGTTCAGAGTGTGTGTGTATGTGGGGGGGGGGGGATGCAGAGTTCAAAAGGGAGACAGCCCTGGGGAAAAGCTGTTCCGCAGTCTGCTGGTTTTTGTTTTGTCCGGGGGAGCCTGAAGCGCTTGCCGGAAGGCAGGAGTGAAAACAGTCTGTGAGCAGGGTGAGAGGTGTCCTTAGGAATACTGCGTGCTCGGCGCAGACAGTGTTTCTTCTGGGTGTCTTCAATGGCTGGCAGCGTTGGCCAGTTTTCACCACTCGCTGCAGTGCCATACGCTCCGCAACAGAGCAGCTTCCATACCAGACTGACGCAGTTGGTCAGGATGCTTTCTATTGTGCAGCGGTAGAAGTTCACCAAGACAGCTGATGAAAGCTGGTTCTTCTTAAGTTGCCTTAAGAAAAATAGGCGCTGGTGAGCCTTCTTGACCAGGTTGGTGGTCCAGGAAAGGTCCTTTGAGATGTGGGTCCCTAGGAACTTGAAGGATGAGACAGGCTCAACAGCCATCCCATTAATGTGGATGGGATCATGTGAGCCTGTTCGTCCCTTCCTGAAGTCCACAATGAGCTCCTTGGTCTTGTTGGTGTTAAGGAGCAGATTATTGTCAGTGCACCAAGCGGCCAGATGCTGTATCTCCTCCCTGTAGGCAGTCTCATCATTATTGCTGTTTAGACCAATCACTGTGGTGTCATCTGCAAATTTGATGATGGTGTTGGATCTGTTCACAGGCCTACAGTCGATGGTAAAAAGGGTGTAGAGGAAGGGGCTCACCAGTGTTGAGTGTGACGGTGGTGGAGCAGATGTGGCCTGATCTAACATTCTGAGGTCTGTTAGTCAGAAAGTCCATAACCCAGTTGCAGAGAGACGTATCGATATCCAGGTCTCTAAGTTTTATCAGTAACTTAGAGGGCATGACAGTGTTGAATGCTGAGCTGAAGTCAACAAACAGCATTCGTGCATAAGTGTTTTTATTGTCCAGGTGTGTGAGGACAGAGTGCAGTGCTATGGAGACGGCATCTTCTGTGCTCCTGTTGCCACGGTAGGCAAACTGAAGCGGGTCCAGTGTGGATGGCAGAGAGTCTTTCAGATGTGCCAGGACCAACCGCTCGAAGCACTTCATGATGATGGGTATGAGTGCTACAGGGCGGTAGTCATTCAGGCATGTTGGGCAGGAGTGTTTGGGCACTGGCACAATAGAGGTGGTTTTAAAGCATGTTGGCACAGTTGCTAGGTTAAGCGACAGGTTGAAAATATCTGTGAATACACCAGCGAGCTGTTCTGCACAGGCTTTGAGGACGCGCCCAGGAATACCGTCTGGACCAGCAGCCTTACGCACATTGATCCGACTCAGTGTGGTGTAGATTTCTGAGTAGGTGAAGTGTTCCTGGTGTAGGGTTCTGTATTGTCTTTTTCAAAGCGGGCATAAAAGTCATTTAGCTCGTTCAGGAAGGAGACATTTGTGGCTGTGGGTGTGGACTGGCTGGGTTTGTAGTTGCTGATGGCCTGGATGCCCTGCCACATACTCAGAAGATCAGAGTTGGAAAAGTGCTCCTCTAGCTTTAGCTTGTAACAGTGCTTGGCCTTTTTGATGCCCCTCTTCAGATTAGCCCTGGAAGTGCTGTAGGCCTGTGCATCCCCTGATCTGAAGGCAGTGTTGTGTGCCTTCAGCGGGAGGCGCACCTCCTTGTTCATCCATGGCTTTTGATTTTGAGTATGTGGTGATCTGTTTCTGGGTTATAACACTGTATATGATGGTGTTGATATATTCCAGAACAGAGGAAGTGTAACTGTCAATGTCTGTGTGAGAGCCACATGTGGCCTGGAAAGCAAACTCCAGTATGTGTGTTGAAACCTGTCCTGGAGTGTCACAGCGTATGCTTCAGCCACGTTTGTGTAAACTTGGTCTAAAGTTTTGTTTCACCTTGTGTGGCAGAAAATGTTTTGATGGAATTTGGGGAGCACTGTCTTTAAGTTTGAGTGATTAAAATCCCCAGCAATAATAAAAGCAGCCTTCAGGTGAGCAGTCTGTTGTTTGCTGATGGCTGCATGAAGTTTATTCATAGCAAGCTTGGCATCAGCATTGGGAGGAATATAGGCAGCAGTTGTTATGGTGGAGGTGAACTCCCATGGCAGATGTCTCCTCGGAATGTTTGATGCTCAGTTAGCGATACAGCGTTGTCTGGTATCCCGCTGTTTAGCCATGTTTCTGTGAAAATCATGACATTACAGTTCTATAATCTTTTGCTGTGGTTGATGCACAGTCGAATCTGATCCATTTTGTTCACCAGTGACCGTACATTGGCGAGAAAGATGCTGGGTAAAGAGAGCCGGTGTGGTGTTAGCTTTAGCTTAGCTCTTAGCCCGCTGCGCTTCCCTCGTCTTTGTTTACGTTCTCTATGCCGCCTTCGAGCACTTCCGCCCGGCCGGGTAGGACGCTGTAGGAATGGGTTTTAAAACCACAGTGGTTCGAACTGTAATTTTGCTGAATGGGCAGTATTAATAGCTATAAATGTGGGAGAGCGTTGATATTATGTGATTGTATTGTATTGCAATTTGGAACAGTTAAGTGTTGATGTTAAATCAAAAGTAATTCACAAATACTTGATAATGATATGATTTAATGACAATAACTTGCTATGGTTACAACTGAATTAATTACAAAATAACTGTATAAAATGATAAATATGGAATGATAAAGCATATGATATAAATTGTACCCAGCTTAAATGTAAAATTAAAGTTACCAGAGGTAGAAGAAGAGACACAGGGGGAGGGAGAGAGAGACAAAAAAGGAAAAGCAGACCAGGAAAAGACAGGCCAGAGCAGCGTTTTACCACCTATTTTGTATCTTTCTTGACCATGTGACTAAAGCCCAAATGTTGAGACATTCAAACTGACCAATCAACATGTGACCACATCGTAAAAGCCCCAAAGTCCACACACCAGGCCCTGATCTTATCAGTATCTGCCTTTGGAGTCAGTATGGACCTTCTTGAGTCAAAAAGACATGTTTTGTCATATAAACTAATGCATATGATAATTTAGCCTCTTACAACGCTCAGGCCCGGGTGTTCTGGAGATCTCAGGGATGAGTTGAAGATTGCTGATAAAACTGTCCGGAATGCACAAACCAGTATCCAAGATCTCCTGTTGGGTTTACAATGTTAAGGCACTGCTGTTCTGCACGAACAGACCCGAAATGAGCAGGAATAATACTGCAAAACTGCAGAAACTGGAGAGACGCTGAGCCGCGCCGCCATCTTGTCTACCACCTGAATGATGCTGATAATTCAAAAAATTCTGGCACCTTCCATGGTTTATGTGGGTGTTCGTTAATGTCTGGAATGTAGTACACTGGAAGTAAACACATTAAAATGTCAACCTAAAACCTAAAAATAATTGTTGGCTAAAAATGTTTTCTTTTCAGCAAATAAAACAACATAACAGCACAGATGTTATCCAATGTCTTCAAAACAATGTTGAAAATCTTTAAGAGGGTTTAAAAAGACTATGGCAAGGAATCAAGATGAATCACTGGTTTGCAATGTTCCAAAACGGATGGGAGAAAAATATTAGTGTGGGGGTTTATTTATTTTATTCACTGTAGCACTGCACTCTTTCATCACAAATCTTAAGTTGAAAATGTCCACTTTTGTAATAAGTTGTTGGGTTTGTATGGATTATTTGGTATTTTGTCAAGTTGCCTTGCAGGTTGCTTATCTTTTTAAATTTCAATTAAGTTAAATTAACATTATTTGTATAGTGCTTTTCATGATACATATATTTTCAAAGCAGCTTTACAGAAATAAAGCATGGTTCTAACTTAATAATAAAAGTAATGTGATTAACCAAGGTTACTATGTCAAAATAATGTGTCACGGATTATGGGTCTGTGTGTTATGCCATGTGTGTTGTGTGCGCAGGCGTGTGTGTTTGTTTACCTTTTGCACTGGCAACACGCTCTCGAATCAGCTGACTTTATCAGCATTCTCCAGCTGATTCCTGTTGTGCTGGCAATATATTTAGTCGGTGGTTACTGTTGATTATCAGTCCACTGTTGTTCTTGTTCCTGCCTGTCTCCCAAGGTTCCTCTGCAGTCTGTTCGTTGGGTGATGACATTGGCCTAGTTTAAACTTTTTGCAATTTTTCTTTGTCTTCGGCTTTCAGCCTTTTTATACACTTTGAAACTTGTTTTTCTGTTTCACTTATAATAAACATCACTCATTTTTGGATCTTTTGTTTTCGATCGTGACATAATGACCGCATTCAATTTAACTTTATTTTTATAGCACTTTTACATTGTAGAAGATCCAGTAAAATGAAACTGTCAGTCAAGTTTTTAGAGATGAAGTTTACTTTAGTTCAGTTCAGTGTGGTTTAATTTTCACTGCTGAAAGTCCAAACACTGAAGAGCAAATCCATTGATGCACAGCTCCACAAGTCCCAAATCAAGCAAGCCAGATGGCGATAGTGGCGAAGAAACAGACTCCACCAATTGACATAAGTGAAAGGAAAAAACTTGAGAGAAACAAGGCTCAGTTGGGTACAACCATTTCTTTTCTGGCTAAGCTTGTTGTGCAAACCTGCAGCCTAGGAATTGGAGTGGACATCCATTGTGGAGAAGCTGCAGGTGTGTGTAAGTCACCAGTGGGTGTTCAGGCTGCCCCACAGGATCAATGCGGAGACTCGTCTGTTACTGGGGTCTCGTGCTCTCCACTCCTTCATGACTACCACAGCTCGGGATTATGGAGACCTTGGGGTAAAGAAAAACAGACTAACATACGCATAGATGCCGTTCAAATTATAATGTTCTTTGGCACATGTTCCCGGATCCGGTTGCCCTAATTAATTCAGAAGATGAGGACTGAACTGAGAATCTATCAAAGGTTAGACAGTGTTCTTTTTTTTTAGTAATAAAAAGTTTTCAGTCATCCAATTTTGGTTTATCTAGCCAATGTTTTTTGGAAAGATTGTAAGAAAGTGTCTTGTGCAAAACGGGTGCAAGTGTCATTTAAAGTGTCAGAGAGTGTGTTTTCTACAGGTGGTTTGTCAAGCCCACTCATCTGTGTGAGGCACACTCAGAATTGCATAATGTTTTGAGTTTTTCCTGTGGTTTGGTAAGGTAAAAGATGAGGGGGTCCTAATTTTGTTGTACAGGAGTTCAGGTGATCATGCAAGAGATGGGTTTCTAGTTATTGTTTGAATGATACTAGTGAATCATCAATCAATGTATGAATGGGACGATCATTCAATCAGCAAGGAATATTGAATGAAAATATTTTGTAAAGTGACTTAGAGCCTCTCCGTGATTGGTACCAAAAGGTGGTGCTCATTCACTGATCGGAGACTCCTGGAGGGGAAGTACACTTTCAGGAGCAGGTGGGGGTAAGAGGTTGCAGTGCCAGTGGCTGTTCTGTAAGCAGGCATCAATGATTTGAGTTTTATACAAGCCTCAATCAGAAACCAACTCTGAGAGACCTCAGAGTCTGTAATCCTGCTGCCATTAGCCAGATAGAGCCTCGCTGACAAAAACGAGTGGACATCACAACAGCACGGTGACAGCATTAAATACAGAGACTTAAAACTATTACTTTAACACGTTTGTGCCCAGTAATGGGTTTTATCTCTGTAACGCGAATGAATCTTTTAAACCGGATCTTCTAAGTGAACCGGTTAAACTAGTTCACCTAATCGAACTGAATCATTTGATGATCATTTGAATCACTCGTATTCAGTTATTAGAACAGTGACGTTACACTAAGATCAAATTTGAGAAGCGGTGAAGCGATAATACTGCGCACGCATAATTCAGCGAACCGAGCACAAACAGTACATAATAGCCTGCTAGTACTAAACTTCAACAACTGCAGCGTGGGTAAACCGAGGGCTTAAATGAGAGGATCTGGTGAAACGTAAGTTTATTTCATAAAAGAAAATCGTTATGGAGTTTAAATAGGTAAATCAAGCTTCAGTTGGGTTGCAAAACTTTACTGTAAGACATTTTCCAGATCGGGGTGATGTTTTAATTGACTGAAATTACTATTGCTGACTACATAATGTTGAGTCCCAACTTCCCATCACTACTGTGTATCTAACATCAGAATCAGCCTTGCACACATATTGTACTTAAGGCTACTGTCTTGTGGGCTGTTGTATTTGAATTTGAGGATTTGTAGATGGTAGTTGTAGATAATAGTGTTCATGTGTCCTCTGAATACAGGTTTCAAAAAATGTATGGCTGAGTTTTTTATTATACAATATTTATTCTGTTAATTTTGAATCTTGCACCTAACAGATATCCTCATTTAGAAAAACTAAAACTAAAACTTTAGTTATTAAAGTATTTAAAGTATTTAAGTTATTTCAAAATATAGAAACTAATAAAAATAGTAAATCTCTCTCTAAAACTAATCTAAACTAACTAAATTTGAAAACAAAAAGTCAAAACGAAATAGAAACTAAAACTAATGAAAAATCCAAAACTACTATAACCTCGATTGGAACCCTTTTTTCTGAACTTAATTTTATTTCCTATTTAATTTTCAATAGACTTTACTCTTCCTAATTTTGTTTCATTATATGAAAGCATATTGGATTTTTCTTGTATTTTGTTTTTTTCCATGTCTCTCTATCTGTAGTTTGTACCAGCCTCAAACAGCATCTTTGGCAAGAAGGAAAACAGCCATATCTCCCTTGGCAAGAACCAGACTGAGCAATTTTGCATAACAAGACAAGAATCTCTCCGACCAGAATTTCATCCCTTGGCAGTGCAACACAATCATTTTTTTGTTAAAGTTATATATGATAGTGCATTCATAATCATCCATTCATACAACAATTTAATTTCCTATTCAAAAAAAACAAAAAAAGTGAAGGAATCGAGCAAAATTTATGTATGCATGTATGAAATGTACATATTTTTTATTTTTATTTATCTGTAGGTACTAAAAGTTATATTTCATGATTCAACAATTATTTGTAAGGTTAACATGTTTTTTTTTTAATAGGACTAAGTCATTTTAGAAAAAAATAGTGCTAATTTCTCTCAATTAACACATGTCAAATTTTACCGTGTGGGTTTAGCAGATTGTAGGTTAACCCTGCTTTCTGGAATAGACCCAAGGTATTGTTATTAAAAGTGTTTGGCTTATCTGATATGAGATACGATGAACAAAACATAAGCACAAGACTGGGAATAACGTAGTGACAATGGAGTTCAGGTAAGTGAACTGGATGCTGGTGTAACGAAGGTGAGTGTCTTTATTCAGGGCTTGATTAGGGAGTGCACAGATGTGGAAATTAGAGCTCAACTGAATGTTACGACCCTGGTCAAGGCCGCAACATAAAAGAACACCTGACAAATAAAATTCACTTTAATGACCCTTTGGTGTCGGGTCTGTTTATTTGTCATTTTTTTTGTGTCTTTTTTTCTTTTTTTATCACCCAAAAACATGAAGCCAATTACCTCGGAGTGGACCCACAGAAAAATAATAAACAAAAAGTACACTCTATCTAAACTCCCAAATGAATCTAACTACACCTAATAGAATAACAGAAATAAAATAAAAAAATACAAAATCTACAGCTACCTCCCTGACTCAGAACAAAAACAGGAGAAAATATTTACAAAAAGAAAATTGTGGCGTTCAACCCCTACTGCCTCTTACCGTATACAATATTTACAATATTAACAATCAACAAACAAACAAACAAACCAAAAACAAAATAACTGGAGGGGGAAACATGGATGGATATACAACACAGAGTCAAAACTTATACAACACAATCAACGATAACACTTATCAACAGGAATAACTTTATCACA
This sequence comes from Danio aesculapii, assembly GCF_903798145.1. Lineage (NCBI taxonomy): Eukaryota > Metazoa > Chordata > Actinopteri > Cypriniformes > Danionidae > Danio > Danio aesculapii. The sequence continues at coordinate 3,795,425 of NC_079452.1, read as the reverse complement.
CCAAACTCAAATACAACACGCCAACAAAACTCGCTCTCCCGCCACACACCCATTGTTCCCTTTTTAAAGGACACCCTGGGTTACTTTATCCAATCCCAGGGCATGTCGTCTGCATGACTAAGGCAGGGCCTGCAGATGGAAAGAGAGGGGGGGGTTGGGGGGTGGAGAGAGAGACACACACACCTGCCAACCCAACACCCCCACCCATTTAAGTCAAACACTAATTTTTTTGACAATTAACATCAGAAAAACAAACACATATCAAGCTCTAGAAAGAGCATCGGCATTAACATTTTCTGTACCCTTCTTGTGGTGGATGTCAATGTTAAAACCTTGCACTACTAATGACCACCTCATTAGCCTCTGATTGGAGTTGGCCATGTGCTGGAGAAAAACCAAAGGGTTGTGGTCAGTGTAAATCACGACAGGTAAGTTGCTACCACCCACATAAATTTCAAAGTGCTGGAGGGCAAGAAGTAACGCTAGGGCCTATTTCTCAATCGTGCTGTAATGCTGTTGTGTTTTTGAAATTATTTTTTAAAAATAACACACAGGATGACAAACTCCATTTTCACCCTCTTGGAGCAACACTGCCCCAGCACCAATGCAATGGCATCAACCTCTATTTTAAAGGGGTGAGAAAAGTCAGGGGCAGAGAGAACTGGAGCACTGCACAAAAGGTTTTTAGCTGCACTGAAAGCAGAATCAACTTTTGATCCCACACAAAATCTTTGGACCTTCTTCAAAATCTTATAAAAATTATAACAAATATAAAATAATACAATACAACCATTCAGTCAAATTGACAACCCTTCAATTTTTCTTTTATATGCTCTCCAAATATTGCAAAAAGCTACCCCATTTCTGATTAAAAAAATGGGTGGAGTCCTAAAGTCTTGCCAACATACGTTTATATGATGCAGTAGAAGTCATCAGTTCAATCCAATCCTTAAAAGAAGGAGTATCTGAGTTCTTCCAATTTCGCAGCAGTCTCACAGCAATAATACATCATGCAATGACTAGCCTGTGCTTTAGATTTTCCGTTCTGTAAAGTGGATGTATCACCAAGAAGACAGACTCTTGGGGAATAAGGTAAAGGTTGTCCCAGCCATTTCTCTAGATTTTGAATAACTCTTGTCCAGAATGGAGCCACCAAATGACAGTTTCACATTAAATGTAAAAAGGTGCCCACAGAATGACCACATTTCCAACAGTGGTTATCTTTCATTAATCCTATCCTATGCAGTCTCACTGGAGTTCAGTAATACCGATTAATTATCTTGTAATGTATGAGTTTACTCCTAACATCTCTCACAGTACCCCCTATACCAGAAACTACAGCCTCCCATTCACCCTCTTTAAATTCCACCTCCAGGTCTTTCTCCCAAATAATTCTTAAATGATCACTTTTTCCATACATGTTGTTGCAGCAATCTTATAAACAAAAGATGTAGTTTGCACCGACTTTGGCATATTTAGAAACCCTATTAAAACACTTTCTTCTGCTCCTGCCTTATATCCCATTGATCTTATACTACTATGCAGTTGTATATATTTCCAGAAATCCCCTTTATCCAAAAGATTGAATTTGGCTTTCAACTCCTGAAATTAATACAGTGCCCCCTGTCCATATAAATCATCAACTGTTTTCAGGCCTTTTTTACACCAATCCTTCCAATAGACTGTTTTCTTTCCTATCTTAATAGCAGGGTTATTCCATAATGAGGAATAGCCTTGTTTTCAATGGGACAAATTAAATATATTATGTACTTTTTTCCAGACCTGCTGTGAATGTTCCAATATAGGGTTAACTTCCCCATCCATAATAGAATGTAAAGATTTCAGGCATAAGGCGTCAATAACATTGAATGGGAAAGTCAGTAAATTCTCTATTTCCATCCAGATGATACCCTCTACATTATCACCTGATCATCCAGTATTATAAAGCTCTATATTTGGCAATGCCAAACCCCCCTTTATTCTAGTAGTAAACATATTTTTCATACTTATTCTGGGCTTCTTCCCCTCCCACAAAAAGTCCCTAACTAGCTGATTATATTGCTTAAAGATGGATAATGGAAACTCCAAAGGGATCATCATAGAAATATAATTAATCCTTGATGATACCAACATTTTAATAGCATTAACCCTCCCCCACAAAGAAAAAATTGACACTTTCCAAAGTTTGTTCTAACATTTTGAAACATAGGGGTTATATTCATCTGGACAACATCATGCAGGTCCCTTGAGAGCCTAATACCTAAATACTTCATCCCAGTTGGCATCCATTTAAAGGAAAAAGCACTCACATCTGCCAAAGAACATCTCACAGACACTGGCATAACCTCTGATTTTTCCCATTAACTTTGTAACCTGATATTTGAGAAAATTCAATTCAATTCAATTCACCTTTATTTGTATAGCGCTTATACAATGTAGATTGTGTCAAAGCAGCTTCACATAAAAGGTCACAGTAAATAGGAACAGTGTAATTCAGTTTGTAGTGTTTAAGTTCAGTTCAGTTGAGCTCAGTTCAGTGTGGTTTAATAATCACTACTGAGAGTCCAAACACTGAAGAGCAAATCCAACGATGCACAGCTCTACAGATCCTGAACCATGCAAGCCAGTGGCGACAGCGGAGAGGGAAAAAAAACTTCACTAAAGGCGGAAGTGAAGAAAAAAAACCTTGAGAGAAACCAGGCTCAGTTGGGCACGACCATTTTAATTTCTCCGCTGGTCAAACGTCTTGTGCAGAGCTGCAGTCTCAGTGGCGGAGGCTGGAAGCTGGCCTCAGCGAAGACTCGTCTGTCTCTGGAGCGTCACAGGAATCAGTCTCATGTTCTCCACTCTTCCATGACCATCGCAATAGCTGCTCAGGATTCGGCCAGGTTCAGGATATGGAACCTTGGGATCATCTCGTCGTTGGTCTTGGATCGAATCAGTGACTCTGCATAGTCTGGGGGCCTCGGGAAGAGTATCCCCAGGTGGAAATGGAGAATAAAGAAAATAATTAGCGTAGCTGATGTTCACAGTGTATATCAGCAAGATGTATAACCTGTGTGGAAGCCCCCTAAGTGGTGCACTAAGTGTATGCTTTACTGAACAGATAGGTCTTTAATCTAGTTTTGAATTGGGAGAGTGTGTCTGAGCCTCGGACGTTATCAGGAAGGCTATTCCAGAGTTTAGGAGCTATAAATGAGAAGGCTCGACCTCCTTTACTCGACTTTGCTATTCTAGGTACTACCAGAAGCCCTGAGTTTTGAGACCTTAAAGAGCGAGTTGGATTGTAGCGAGACAGAAGATTGGTTAGATAAACAGGAGCTAGATTATTTAAAGCTTTATATGTAAGAAGCAATATTTTAAATTCAATACGAAACTTAACAGGCAGCCAGTGTAAGAAGGATAAAATTGGTGTGATGTGATCAAATTTTCTAGACCTGGTTAGAACTCTGGCAGCTGCATTTTGTACTAATTGAAGTTTGTTAATAGAGGATGCTGGGCAGCCAGCAAACAGTGCATTACAGTAGTCCAGCCTAGAAGTCATAAAAGCATGGACTAGCTTTTCTGCATCTGAGATGGATAGCATACTTCGTAACTTAGCGATATTTCTCAGATGAAAGAAAGCAGTTTTTGTGACATGGGAGATATGATTTTTAAAAGTTAAATTGCTGTCCAATATGACACCCAGATCTTTTATAGTAGAGCTAACGCTAACTTTGTATCCCTCTAATTGTAGGTCGAGTTGTGAGATCTGCTGTGTACAGGATTTAGGCCCAATAAGTAATAATTCTGTTTTGTCTGAGTTTAAGAGAAGATAATTGTTGGTCATCCAGTCTTTAACATCTTTAATACACTCAGTTAGCGTGGACAGATTAGACGTCTCGTCAGGTTTAGTTGAAATATATAATTGAGTATCATCTGCATAGCAGTGAAAGCTGATCCCATGTCTTCTAATAATGTCTCCCAGGGGTAGCATGTATATTGTAAACAGCAAAGGGCCTAAAACTGATCCTTGAGGCACCCCGTATTTTACTGGGCTGATTTGTGAAGGCTGTCCATTAATATTCACAAACTGGTAACGGTCAGATAAGTATGACTTAAACCATTGTAGGGCATGTCCCTGGACACCTGTAGACTTTAAGCGATTAATAAGGATACCATGGTCAATGGTGTCAAATGCCGCACTAAGATCGAGTAGAACTAATAGCGAGATGCACCCTTGGTCAGCAGCTAAGAGTAAGTCGTTGGTTATTTTCACTAATGCAGTTTCTGTACTGTGATGAGCTCTGAAACCTGACTGAAACACTTCAAAAACATTGTTGGTCTGCAGAAAGGAGCATAATTGAGCAGAAACAACTTTTTCTAGTATTTTAGATATAAATGGAAGGTTTGAAATAGGCCTATAATTAGCTAAGTTGCTGGGTTCCAGTTGTGGTTTCTTAATAATAGGTTTAACAACAGCTAACTTGTAAGGATTTGGAACATGACCTAAAGATAAAGAAGAGTTGATAATGTTAAGAAGAGGTTTTCCTATAACAGGTAGCAATTCTTTCAGTAACTTTGTTGGAATTGGGTCCAATATACACGTAGCTGATTTAGAGCTATTTATAATTTTGTCTAGCTCTTCCTGTTCTACGATTTTAAAGCACTGTAGGTTATTTAGATTCAGAGGCGTGTTTACTGGATCTGAAGTATAAGGCGGTGCAGAAAGTTTAATATCTCCTATTTTCTGTCTAAAGCCTTCTATTTTATCACTGAAAAAATTCATGAAGTCATCACCACTACTGAGAAAAATGTTCAATAGTATCCATCACAGCAGGTATAGAAGTACTTGGATTTGACAGTAAGAGAAGAATATCATCAGCCTATAAAAAACACTTGTATTCTCTCTCTCCTAACTGGACACTATTTACCTTCCTGATTGCAACTGCTAAAGGCTCCAGAAACAAAGTAAAAAGCAAAGGAGACAAGGGGTCCCCTTGCCTAGTGCCTCGGTTTAATTTAAAGAAGGGAGAATTAATGCCATTTGTAAGAACAGCTGCACGTGGGGCGGAATATAGCACCTTTATCCACTTAAGAAAAGTTGGCCCAAAGCCAAACATTTGCAATGTATAAGTTAAATAGCCCCACTCTACTCTATCAAATGCCTTTATCGCATCTAATGAAAAAGCAGCAACTGGAACATTCTCATTGCGGCTTTGCCAGATGAGATGAAGTAGTAACCGAAGATTATCAGAAGAAGATCTCACTTTTATAAAGCCTACTTGGTCGCTATGTACAATATTGGTTAAAATGCCCTCCAACCTCAATGCTAATACTTTAGATAAAATCATTAAATGTTGATGGCATTTGCTCCAGTGACAATGTTTCTTTATACACTCCTTCCAATATTGGTGCAACAATATCAATATACTTCTTATAGTATTCAACAGGAAAGCCTTCTAAACCTGTTGACTTAGCGGCCTTTATTGACATTATTGCAGCCCTAACTTCAGATTCTTTTATTGGCGCATCTAACATCTCAAGCTGGTCTGAAGACAAGGTGGGAAGCGTAATTTTGGAGAAAAATCCCTATATTTAGTACAATCTGGGGATGACTCTGCCTCATATAATTTACTATAAAACTTTTCAAAGACCTTATTAATGTCCATGTTTCCAGTCACCACTTCATCTTTTTAATTTTTGATAGCTGAAATTAAGAAACTAGCATCCTTTTGTTTCAATTGCTTTGGTAACAATGTATCAGCCTTTTCTCCACTTCATAGAAGGCTGTGCGCATCCTAAACATTGCATACTCTGCTTTCCTATTGTAAATATCATTAAGCTGATATTTCAGATGGCAGACTTGTTTCAAAATACTATCTGAAAACTTTAGTGACAATTCCCTGTCTAAAACTTTAATTCTGGCCTCAATGTCTTTAACTTTTTCCTAATTGAGTCTTTTTACCATGCTAGCATATTGTATTACGTTAGCCCTGATAAAATCTTTTGATGCTTCCCATACTGTTCCCAGCCTCTCTGTGGTACCAACATTATTTTCGAAAAATTCTTTTAAGTCAGCTCCCAATTTTGTACAAAAATTCGAGTCTTGAAGCACAAATACATTGATTCTCCATCTGTTTTGTTTTATTGTCCTAGATTTAGTGTCTAATGTCATCTCCACTGGTGCATGATCTGACAAAACCATCACGCCTTCTTACAGTCCACTACTGACTCGACTAAATCACCAGAAACCAAAAAGTAATCTATTCTTGAGTACTATTTATGATTATGTGAAAAGAAGGTATACTCTCTCTCTAGGATTGACAAGCCTCCATATGTCCACCAACCCCAAATCTTCTATCATTAATTATATAGATAATCTGTCTCTGGGTATATTTTTATGGTAGGTTGTTCTATCCAGATAGGCATCTTGTACCTGATTAAAAGCGCCTGCAATTATTAACTGATTATCTACTTGTCCTCCAGTCATCTTATTAACCTTATTTGGAGCACAAATATTGCAAATATTAACTTGTTGCCCATCCACCATGGCTTCCAACCATATAAACCTCCCCTCCTCATCCTTCTTTTATTTAATCATGACAAAATTTACCCTCTTATGCACCAATATTGCTACCCCATTCCTCTTACTATTAAATGAATTATGAAACACCTGTCCCACCCAGTCACGTTTAAGTTTTTCAGCCTCTATACCCATCATATGAGTTTCTTGAATTAAAGCAATGTCCACATCTTTAGATGTAAGGTAACATAACCATTTTCTTCTTTTAACTAGATTATGAGAAACATTTATATTCCAGGATATTATTTTTAAACATTTAGCCATTCCATGCATGTTTCCCTACTATATATAAACACTTGCTGTCTGCAAAAAACAAACAAAAAAAAAAGAAAAGAAAAAGAAATAATAATAAATAAAATAATAATAATAAAAACATAAAAGAACTCTGTAAACATTGACTTCAAGAACTCAAACCCCCTGAACCATCCTACATTACATCCTATCACTAAAAGAAGGCCCCTCCCCATACACGAGCAATGAAGCGCTGATGATGGAAACACCTGTCGACCCCAGAATGTTCGTGTAAATCGCATGCTAACACCCCATCAAACTTGCTGCAGATCACTTTGTCCACACATTGATTGGTTGCAGACCAAGCAATATTTTAGAACTCCTCCACATGATACTGCCACCTTCCCGCACCTTCATTCTCACTGCTGCCATAACCCTCTCTTTTCCAGAAAGCTGTGAAAGCGCATAATAACAGCGCAAGGGGGCTTGTTTTCATCCGGTATTGGAACCAATGATCGGTGGACACGCTGTAGCTCCTTTTCGGAAATATCCACATCCAGGGCCTCGGAGAGAATCAGCCTTACACATTCCCGCAGATTACCATACTTGGACTTTTCTTTAAGTCCTATCTGACAGAAATTCATGCGCCGTTCCCTGTTTACCATATCCGAAACTGAATCCCGAAGCTCTGCACACTCTTTGGCATTTTTTTCGGCCATTTGTTGCAGGCGCTCGTTCTAGTCTTCAAGCACTCCTATTCAAGTCTCCACCTCGTCAAGCTGTTGCGCTGTAAGAATGGGTTTTAAACTACAGCGGTTCGAACTGTAGTTCTGCTGAATGACAAAAAAATTATCAGTATTGATAGCTTAAAATGTGGGAGAGCGTTGATATTATGTTATTGTATTGTATTCAATATGGAGCAATTAAGTGTTGATGTTAAATCAAAAGTAATTCACAAATACTTGAAAATGAAATGATTTAATGACAATAACTTGCTTACAACTGAATTAATTACAAAATAACTGTATAAAATGATAAAATATGAAATGATAAAACATATGATATAAATTGTACCCAGCTTAAATGTAAAATTAAATTTAGAAGAAGAGACACAGGGGGAGGAAGAGAGAGACAAAGAGAGCAGGCCTAGAAGTTAGCCTGAATGCAGTAGAGTCAGAGAAGATGGACTCCAGAGGAGGAGAGGAGCAGAGCAGGAAAGCAGACCAGGAAAAGACAGGCCAGGAAAAGAAACCCAGGAAAAAACCCAGAAAACCCCCAAAGTCCACATACCAGGCCCTGATCTTATCAGTATATGCCTTTGGAGTCAGTATGGACCTTCTTGAGTCAAAAAGACATGTTTTGTCATATAAATAAATCCATATGATAATTTAGCCTCTTACAGCGCCATGGCGGCAACGTCAGCCTTCATCTGAAACTGCGTAGTCTTCACACTCGTTACATCTGCCTGCAAAGTTGACAAATTTGTGCTAAATCGTGCCATTTCATCCATTGCTGTTTTTAACGCAGCCTGTAACTCCGCGAACCCTGGTGGTGTAGTAACGTGTCCCAATCGAGCGTCTTTTTCTCGAATCTCGGCAGGCCCATCACTCGCCATTGCGCCCTGCTTAGCAGCTCGTGCCATCGATGTAAACTTGGATGACATAACCGAGCAAGTACAGAATCCGTTTTTTATTTTCAAATAACACTGAGCTATTGTACTAATATTAACAATGGGGTGCTAACTTACAAAAACCTAAATAAATTAACAAGGTCAAGCCGGAGCTAGTCTTCAGCCCTCCATCTTGTTCAATGGTCCCATGTGACTCAAGAACAGATTGCTTCAATCGGTAGCGCAGAACAAACCTCTTGTGCTTTCCCCATAAGCTTACTCTGCAGTAACAGAGCCCACATTTCCTTCCGCCACTGCAGTGTAGCGGCAATCCGCTCAAACGTGGTAAAATAGCTGTCCACTTCAGCTTCACGGAAAGGAGGCACTAAATTAATGTGTCGGCTCACATCAAAAATTGGAGTGTTAGTTACATCGGGAGTTGAAACTGGAGTGGAAGAGGCTGGCAAAGGGGCGGTGGATAACTGAACGAACGAAGGAAAAGCATGAGAACTCTCCAGTGGATCCTTTCCAGCTCTCTTAACCTCAGCCTTTTTGCCATGCTCTCTTCCTGTTTGATTTGTAAATCCAAATCTTTTGATTTTAACACAAATAATGGGTCAGATTTTGGTAAACTATCTGGTGGTGCAAATATTGGAGAGTTGAAAAGCGGAGACAAAGGTGGCGGAGTCGAGAGCCCCTTGCCAGCTTAACCAATTCTTTAAAAAGCACATCTTTTAATTCTTTTTTTGAAGCCGTATGCAGCATCACAATTTTAAAGAATTCTGCAATTTTAAATAAGTCATCCTTACGGCAGCGATCAAACTGTTCCATGTGTGATGGTGTGGTGCAGCTGATTGACATAGGCATTATCCAATTGTCACGTAGCACCGCCTTTTTAAAGCCTCATTGGTTGTTCCCTGGGATGCGTCACGTCCGACTCTGCACTTTGTTTGGGTGTGCATCTTCGCGGCTACAGGTAGATGCAGTTGTGCTTGTTCTGATAATTATTTTTTATTTGCTTAAATGGGCCAACGTTAAGTTTTGCTTTTTGGCGCTGTTATAGTGCGTTGTGTGGCTGTGTCATTTTTCTGGGCTATGGTGGCTGGATGACTTTTCACCATGGCAGGTACGTGATGGCTTTTAACTGGCTGGGTAATGGGGTTTAGCAGCATTTAATCGGCGTTTCTCATGCCATATAAGCATGATTTCCTGCACCTCGCTGTATTCTCGTAACCGACCGAGTGCTCATAAAGCGTTCGATTTATGCGCCCATTGGATTCTCCCTTTTTCTCTATCACCTTTTCTCTTACAAAATTCGCTTTATTAGCTTTCATACTCCTCGCTATCACTATGGTTATCGCAGATCGCCTGGGCTTGTGCTACTGCTGTTTATATCACGCTGCTATTGCTAACGCCCGTGTTGTTGGTGGCTATCGTACGAACGCCACCAACGCAGCTGTTTAAAAGGGGACTGCACTTTTTAATTACTACTGTGCCGCTTTGTGCTCCGCTTCATTCATTTATTAATTTTGTTTATTTGTTTTAGATGTATTGATTTGTGTTAATGTTAGTAGTGCTTTAGTTTATTTTTTGTGAATATTATTTCTAGTTTGCTTTTTTTGTCTCCAATTTATGGCGAGCATTTATTTTGTTTTGTTATTTAGATCTGCCTGTGGTGGGTTTATTGTTTCCATTGTTATCATTGTCTTGATGATGATGATTGTCAATTGTTGATGTCTGGATCCAGAGTGTGTATGTGAGATGCTGTAATTCCAAGCTGTCTCTTAACCAGATTATAGAAAGTACATTTTGTTCACCTGATTGACCCACTTATTGATATAGATTGTGCATTTAAGTTATTTTTAGTTATTTACTTTAATTTTGATTTTATTTCAGGAACTGAGGCCTTTCCCGGTGGATGACTGGTCTTTTCCAACTAGTGGTGGTGCTTCTTTGCCGTGTGCTGTAGGACACTGAGTGCTTGATAGTGTGATTCGAGTGCACTGTGGTGTGAGCGTGTACTGGGCTAAAGTCAGTCTACTTGTATCCAGTCAGTGGGAACCTCAGTCCTGTTGTTTTAATTTTGTTTATTTTCTGTTATTGTTTACCATGTTTTATTTAATGATATGAAGTGGGAGTTGTTGATGTGTTGTTCAAAACAAGTACATCTTTACATTTTTATCAAAATAAATATTTTTGTAATTACCCACGTCTCTTTGCCTTTTTGAGGGAAACAAACCTATGTGTCTTATCTAAATTGAGTTATTTCCCTGGGTAACTCCCAGGATGGCTTAGTTGGTCATTTTTTATTCAAAGATAGTTAAAACTCTCATCCCCATCCCCTTCGCCACCTGTGCTCGGCGAAAGTGCGAAGGCAGTCAAATCAAAATCCATATTAACACTATTCGCTATTCCTTCCCACACCATGAAATGACTTACCCACTGCTCGTCCACAAGAAGGATTCAAAATAAACGTTTTTGAAATACAAAAACAAATTACGAGCCCCCACTTTGTTATGACCCTGGTCTAGGGTCGAGGCCGCAACATAAAAGAACACATGACAAAAATTAACTTTAATGACCCTTTGGTGGCGGGCATCTTTATTTGTCTATTTGGGGGCTCGTCCGGGAGATGACGGGTGCTGGTATTCAGCTGAGGGCATGTTAATGCCTCACAATATATTTATTATATGGACTTTTTTGTTTTGTTCCCCTTGAGTTGATCAGATCACTAACAGTTATGTTGAACAATCAACTAGGGGATTGAATCACTCTGATTTGTATGAAAACAAGCCAAGGAATGCCTATGAAATTAGCGAGTGCAGCTCTCAGGAGTATTAAAGGCTTCCTTGAGAGGAAGCTCGTTAGACTTTTGCTTCAGAGCCAACATGTCTCTCGAAGAGCTAGCAGTGCAAGCTGGATTCCAGTTCAAGAACAATGCATTCAGTGGTAATCCAGCTGGACTTATCTCTGAGCACATTGCTGGAATTCTTCAAGCATTTTCCAGAGAAAAAGCAAACCCAAAATAGCAACGTGGCCGGCAAATGTGTTTTTTTTAAAGACGTGCCAGTCATGCATTTCTGGATGTGGGAGTTTTCTTTCTCTGGATGATAGTTGTGATTTTATGTTACACATCTGGCTTTAGCATGCAATGCAGTTTTTGTGAGCAGCTTATGCCTACACTGCATGGGTATCACTGTGGGCGTGCTTTGACCAGGCTTTGGATGCGTGTGTGGTATGATCTTTGGGGCAGTTGTGCGCTCATTCAAAAGCTCTGGTGAACAGATGTCCACTGCGGAACCAAAGAAAGCCTGGGCTGACACCACCCAGTGTTTGTGGCTTCAGCTTGATTTGGTTATAATGGCTTGGTGATCCAGGAATGCCCAGCTCTGCAACAGAGTCAGGGACGTTGTCCAGGAGTACTCAGTAGTGAAGGAGCAGCCAACTGCAGTGAGCATATGGCAAAGAGGACTGCTAAGCTACCGTTCACCTCTGCACAAACTGCTCCTTGCCAAGGGCTCGGGCTAGGGGTGGTGTTGTGGGGTTTAAGATTTGTACGAATCTTTTTTATAGTGTAAATAAAGTCTAACTTGTTGTTTCTCCTTGTTGCAGAGTTTACATTTTGGGAGAACTTTAGCAAAACTGATCAGCTATGTGGAAAAATCCACCACCTTGTTATTTGTATGTTGTTTGCTGATGGCATTGTAAAGTTTGCAATGCATGTCCTTACTGTTTGCTTAATGGGATCAGCTTTGGTGACACTTTTCATAGTTTTCCTCTAATTGATATTTTGACATCTCAGCGTGATCAACCGAAGGGGGATGTCTCGGGTACATACGAAACATTCATTCTCCGAAGGAGGGAACAGAAGTTACGACACTGGTTTAGGGTCAAGGATGCAACATAAAAGAACACTAGACAAATAAATTCACTTTTATAAACCCTTGGAGTCGGGTCTGTTTTTTTGTCTTTTTTTTTTTTTTAAACACCCAAAACGTGAAGCCACATACCTTGGAGAGGACCCACAGAAAAGAAAAAAAAAACACTACCTAAACACCCACATTAAACTAAATATACCTAACAAAATAACAGAAATTAAAATAACAAAAACTACTCCTATCTCCATGACTATATGTAAAAAACAGAAGAAATTTACAGAAAAGAAAACTGTGGCGTCCAATCTCTACTTCTTCTCACCGTGTATATACAGCATACAATATTTACTATAACAACAAACAAACCAAAAACAAAAATAACAAGGTGGGGTGGGGGGTGGGATGGATTTAAAAAAAAAAAAAAAAAAAAAAAAAAGTTAAAATTTACACATCAAACTGGGAAACACAGCCAAAAGTAACACTTAGCAACTCTATAATTTATCACAACAAATGCAAACTTATCACACCAACCAACTCGCCCTCCCGCTCCACGCCCTTTTTAAAAGATTCCCTGGGTCACCTCAGCCAATACCAGGGCACGTTGTCTGCGTAATTAGGATGAGGCCTTTGCAGATGAAATGAGTGGGAACGAGAGAGAGAAAGACAGACCCCCACACACCTGCAAATGCAACACAGAAACGCTATGTCCACTTTCCACATGAACTGAATCCACAGCATGCATTGACTCTTCAGCGAGTAGTCTGAACCGCTTCTCAACGCAGCTTTTTATACTTCTGATTGCAGAGTGACTACACCTGTGAGAGCTGCTCTAGCCAATTTCAAAGACATTGGCTGCGTCTGAAACCGCCTACTACTCAGTAGGTACTGCATTTGAATTTAAACGTGTTCAATTCAATTCACCTTTATTTGTATAGCGCTTTTACAATGTAGATTGTGTCAAAGCAGCTTCACATAAAAGGTCATAGTAAACTGGAACAGTGTAGTTCAGTTTGTAGTGTTTAAGTTCAGTTTAGCTCAGTTCAGTGTGGTTTAAAAATCACTACTGAGAGTCCAAACACTGAAGAGCAAATCCAAAGATGCGCAGCTCTACAGATTCCAAACCATGCAAGCCAGTGGCGACAGCGGAGAGGGAAAAAACTTCACTAATTGGCGAAGTGAAGAAAAAAAAAAACCTTGAGAGAAACCAGACTCAGTTGGGCGTACTACTCGGCCTTTAGAAAAGTACGTTCTATAAAGTATAAATGGAACTCGGCCCTACTACATCTGCCATTTTGCCTTGATCATGTGACCTACCCGCTTGAGATGCGTTGCTTTACTCCCATTCATGAATTTGCTCGCTTGGCATCATGGGCAAGTGCAGCCTGCATCGGATGCACTCTCCAGAATCTCGCCGAAAATAGTAAGTCATCTGGCGACCTTTACACAAATCAGAGTGATTGGTCATATAAGTGTTTTTTTTTTTTTTTTTGGTGTTGTTTGTTTACAGTTGACAGTAAAACTAAGTATTGAATCACAAACTATAATTGTAGGACATTTTTAAGCTTTAAACTTTAAAGTTTGTACACCTTTTTGAGTATAATTTGTTTTTTAACCACTTGGGTTGACCAATTTTATTTTTGTTTTTTACGTTCAGATGAGTCATTTGAGTCACTAATCAAGATAATTTATAATGTATGGTTTCACATATTTAACAAGACACTGCCACTGTTTTTTTAAGAATCATGGCCTTTTAAATATGTCACCAAGTCTTCTCTTACCACCATAAGGATTTCTAAATTACATTATACATTTTTCCGACTAAAGAGAACTGTGCTTTGCTAGATTGGTGTACAGACTACTCACATGATTCATTAAAAATTCACAAACATTTTAGGAGCTGTAAAAAAATGAGCTTGCATCAATTTAACTGATATCCTGAGACATGTCTGAACTGCCTGAATATATCCTGTTTATGTCTGCACATGCAGTAACGCCTGTCTGATTGTTAAAGAATCTGCAGTTTCCTGGCAAATGCTGTCTGTAACTTTATCACTCTAGCTTCTCCCAGAACATCTGTATCCACTGGCAGTTCAGGGAAATTGCTCTTTATGAAATAAAATATGAATGCACAATAAAGTGGTGTTTTTTACAATCTACTTTTTTATATAACACATATTTATTGATTGATTTGTTTATTTATTTTAGAGAAAGTATACAAACAGAGAAAATTCGTACTATCCTTCCATTAAAGAAAAGAAAAACCCACAGTTATCGTAAAATAATTTAAAATTGACAATTAATAAAAAATACTGAAAACTATTTAGACACAATTTATGATAAACTTTACTTAATATTTTGTTGCACAAACTTTTGAGGCACCACTCTGTAATCAATCACTTTTTATAACTCTCAATGAGATTGCTGCACTAGTTGACAGGTATGTTGACCCACTTCTTGTGAACAAACTGTTAAAGATGTCGCATGTTTGAAGTGTGCCTTCTGCAAACTGCATGCTACAGCTATTTCGTTATTCTCTCTTCTGGCAGCTGTCTCACACAATTTTTCCCCCTTTTTCTTAAAGTCTTGATAACACCATCATGGAGTTTTTCTTTTATTATTTAAGCAAATAGGATTGCAAAAAAAATTATTTGTTGTACTCTTTGATTCATTGAGCTCTAAGTTTACCCAGTTATGACGTCTTCTGTTACTGAGAAACCCAGAAAAGGCAAAGGGTCTATATTTAAAGATGGATCTATCTTCAGACACACTAGGACTACAGAGAGATACTAAGAGGGCATGAGAGACAGGTGTGGTGGATTTAGTCACCTTGCACCTCTGAGAAACCGTAAGACGATGTTATGCTTCCAGAACACGCTGCCATCCACCACATCATGGTGAGCAGAGATGGCAGCAACGTGAATCTTCAATGTGGAGAGTAACAGTTGATCTGGCATTGTTTAGGGATTGGGAAAAGCACATCCCTCAGCGAATAGACTCCACTTCAGTGCATAGGCATGCCTCGTAGAGGGGGCTTCTGCGAGTTCAGAAATGCAGGTCTGGTTGGGCCACAATGGTACACAAGACCTGCTCCTCGTCCTCCCTGACCATGCACACAATCGTTGCGAGTAGGGTCACTAGGGAAATGCATATTTGTGCATCTCCCGAGACCAGCTCTGAGGCAGCGCATCCGAATCCTCTCATGCTTCCATATCAGCTGGACTGCACCAGGCTGGAGTCTCTATTCTCCCTGGAACAGGAGTTGCCTTGAGAGCCATTGGCTGCATGGTTTATCCTGCCTGAGATGAGAATGACTTGCAGTGATGTCAACTGTGTGTGACTCCAGAAAAGCAGATGGCAAACAAGCTGCGAAGTGGTGGGAACACATACCACCTATACGGTTGATATACAGCACTGAAACCATCACCTTTTCCCCTCCAGAATGGGTTTAGGTGTGCACCGGAAGCAACTGTTTTGATTAAGAATGTGCTGGTTGAGGTCGGCGAGCAGGTTGGTCATGCAAACATAAACTCAGCTTCACAAATAAAAAAAAACTGTTGTGGTTTTCTTAAAAACTGAACAGTTTGTCAATCAAATAATTGAAAGCTGACTTTTGGTGAGAGAAATGGTTGTGTCGGTGACTCTTTTCCATGCACCAGCAGCAGAAGTTACAATTTTGAATGTTCTTCCATTCTTAAGAAAGTTATTGTAAAAGGCTTGACTCATTTTGGTAAAGTGATCAGTCCAGTTAAGATAACTTTTTTTATGTAAAAATCCAGCTTTAAAACACATTTTTACATTTTTAGGATTTTTAGGATTTCTTTCAGAGTTAAGGATGGAGATGTTGTATGCAAATGTATCGAGATGGGTAATGATGTCATACAGATTATATCGAATAGAATAGATGTTTTAGAAAAAGAAACTCCCAACACCAACTACACCACCTTGCAAGGTGCAAGAAAGAAATCTTACCACATGCAAACCCAGACCTGCACCCAGTCAATTCACACATCAACACACAGTGCTCAGTGAGTAGGAATCCACCACCACACATGACTGGCTAACTGTTTGCCCAGTACCCTGGCTCTTGAAAGAAAGGAAACAAAAATTAAACAAAAGAAAAGAAACAGAATTACACCAATAAAGAAAGCATAGAATGTTGCCTCACGATTTACTATAGGATGCCAGCCATTCCTAAAGAAAGCAAAAGCATGTTAGTTTATTACAAGATAATTTCACAGGTTCACACTTGCATATGTTTAAAGAATAAAGCATGTTTGGCATGCTGTCCAGGCAGAGGGCTCTGTGCTCGGAAAAGACACCCCAACTCATGTTATTCCCCTTATCAGGAAAGGGAGAGACGTTGGGATTTAAGTGAAGTGTCTAGCACAGCCCCAGAACTCTCCCTCCGGGTAGGTAATGATTAAGAGGTGAGGTGTCGGGGTGGTGGAGGGATGCTAAAGCCATGGGATAATGCAGGTAGCATGACTTTTGGTATTTATTGATTGAGTCATTTCCTTTGCGAAGGGTGGATATGGATTTTTTGAGAGTTTTCTGTGTTTTAGGGTGTTGGGTGTCTTGACGTGTGGAATGGGTTCATTTGATGCCTTTTGATTTGAAGAGCTGTTTGAGAATTAGCTATGTGAGGTGCAGGGGAACCGTAAACAAGTTTGTGGAAGAATTGGATTTCACTCAAATAGAGTTAACTTTAGAATTTACCTCTAGAATTTTTTGATGATTGTGAGGTAGGATATTTATAAAGAGATGGTGAGTAGAGAAAAATCAGGAAATGGAATGTTGTAACTGACGTGAAATGCTTTGACGCTTTTCCATGCTGTTAGGTATGACTGGAGGGTTCTTGGTGCCACTGCTTGGAGGATAAAATTTAGGGAGGCTCCGAGCAGATTTTTTAAAGGATGATCTATGCAAATATCAGCTCTGAATAGGGTGGAACTTGGATTGAAAACTGTTCCACCTCTAGAGCCAATTGTCTGAATTTCTGAAATGCAAAACGGGAAAGAGAGAGGAGAGCCAGCATTTTTTTTTTACCCAGGAATGTGTTATGCAGTTAAAATAAACAGGCCACGTGCTGAGATACAAGTCAGGCGTCTTAGCAGGGGAATTAATGCGGGAGAAGTTGAATGGCCTTTATTTATGCTGTGAACGATTGCTTCGTTGTCACAGTGGATTATAATGCAGGAAGCATACCATTCTTTAGCCCATAGAAGTCCTTCGATGACTATTAGGTAAAGCTCGAATAGTTTCAAAGATTTAAGTGGTTGGGGCAGGTCTAGCAGCTGGGGGCCAAGTGGACATGAACCAGCATAATAACCTTCAAATCCGACTGATGGGGCGGCATCGGTGAATAATATCTTATGGGGAGGATATTCAGTCGCTGTTAAAGAAGAACAGACCGTTCCATTGTTTGAGGGATAATATCCATAAACGGAGTTCATTTCGACTGTTGTCACTGATGGATATTTGGTAATGTAAACCGTGAACTGAGGATGCGAGAGATAAAAGGTGAGAAATAAACGAGCAGCCTTGGGGAATGTTGAGCATTGCAAAATTCAAATGGCTGAGGATTGATAATAGCTCACATTTGGAACAAGTGGGGCTGTCTAATAGAGTGGAAGTTACAAGGATCATTCAATCGATTTTTCTCTTTTGTTAGGGATGCTTAGAATTTTTTGGAGTCTCATTTAATGCCCAAGAATTTGATAGAAGTGCTTGGACCAGCTTTTTTTTCTTCGGCAAGGGAAATCCTGAGTTCGGCAAAATCTTTTTGAGCTGTCAAAAGGTGCACGGCTGGGATATTTTCGGGTGGCGAGATGATTAGAAAATAATGTAGTAGGTGGATTAGATGTGGAATTTTGTAGCGATTGGAAAGGATTTAGCAGATTGCTTCTGACGGCATGTTGAAAATCCTTGGGCTACTTCTGCAGCCGAAAGTTGGGCTAACAGAAAAATAATATTTTCACGCCAAAGAATGCCAAACAGATGCCAGAAGTCAACTTTAGCTATCCAAGCACTGCGACCCGCAATTTTAATCAGGTAAATGGCGTGATCGATGTCGTGATACTTATATAAGACATCTTTGAGGGTGATGAGGCTGTTGATGCTCAGAAACGGAGAGTTATCTCGGGGAGGAAAGGTCGATAATGAGGCTTTTTTATCTGAAAATATTCTAGTAGCTACCCCAATAGGACTGACACAGAAAATGCTGAAAGGAGGGTCGGAGAAAGGGCCAATCATGAAAATTTCATCTAATTTCTTTTTAATTAAAAGATCGACTTCAGGTTCAGCGAAAGCGGACTGACTATTTAGACAGATATTGGGAGTGGCTAAGGATGAGACACCAGGGTGGTGACCTGAAAAGAGTAGGAGGTATGTTTGGGATTGTAATAATGTGTGGGACGTAACTTGTGAATTTTGGCTGGGCTGGTTTGGGAAAGGGAGGAGTGAATGGATTTATGAATAGGCATGATTTAGTGGGAGGCAACGCAGTGGCGCAGTAGGTAGTGCTGTCGCCTCACAGCAAAAAGCTTGCTATTTCGAGCCTCGGCTGGGTCAGTTGGCGTTTTTGTGTGGAGTTTGCATGTTCTCCCTGTGTTCGCGTAGGTTTCCTCCGGTTGCTCCAGTTTCCCCCACAGTCCAAAGACATGTGGTACAGGTGAATTGGGTAGGCTAAATTGTCCGTAGTGTATGAGTGTGAATGAGTGTGTGTGGATGTTTCCCAGGGATGGGTTGCGGCTGGAAGGGCATCCGCTGCGTAAAACGTGCTATATGATAAAGGATTTTATGATTGATAAAGGGACTAAGCCGAAAAGAAAATGAATGAATGAACGATTCAGTGGAATGGGTGGTGGATCAGCAGACCGATCAAGAAATACTGTGGCAACCGAGGAAAACATTATTGTGGAGATGTGCATGGCACATTTAGCGGAAAAAAGTCAGTGATAAACGTAAAAATGGGAACCTTTGTACGAGAGCGTGAGCTCATTGTTATTATTACCGCGAGATAGTCACTGAGCTCGCGCCTCCTGTGGGGAAAAACAGAACAAATGATGTTAGTGTACCGAGAAAAAAGCAATAGTAAACTCTGCAAATGATTACATGTGGGACTGAATGTTCGCTGAGTTATTTTGGTGTTACTGAAAATTTGCTGCAATCTATCTGGCAGTCTGCCGATGTTGGTGAAATGGGTGAAAGAAGTGAGAAAATATCTTTCTCCGGACCTGATAGAATTTGGCTCCCATTGCTGTTGGAGACAGGTGGAGGATCCAGGGCGAGGGCATTGGGTGGGACAGGTAGAGGTGTGGCTGTGGACACAGAAGAAGACAGAGTGTGACAGAATGGCTGTGGATAGTTTGATGCCGGAGCCATTTGCAGAGGAAAAGAAAAGAGAGCAGGAGCTGCCGGCGTTAGCCTTAGTGACATCAGTGGAGGCGGCCTCACGCTGGAGCTGACGCTGGGGACTGGGAAAACCTGGGGAAGAAGGGGAGGAATGACTGGAGCCAAGATTTGCGCTGGTAGCAGAGGCAGCCTTACGCTAACGTTGGCTGTGGAAACCTGAATAGGATGGGAAAGAAGTCTGGGCCTGTGCTTCCTATACCTTGTGCTTGAGTTGGATGGATGGGCAGCGGGGTTGGCATTTTGACGGCTCATTATTCTGGCTTAACTTGAACTATTGTAAAAAATCTTTTGAAAAAATCTTTTTATAAGGTACTTTATGATATATTGCCATAGGGCAACAACGTCCAACAGTAGATCTAACTTTGAAATTTCCAATTTAGAACTTTCCTTATGTTTAATAGTTTTGTTGTTTTAAATTATTTAATTGGTGTTGCAGTATTACATGCTTTAACACAACTTATAAATGACACCTTGTACATACTTTCCAACAACTGATGTTCAAACAGCTTTCATTTATTTTATTATTTTTCAATGAATCTCATCCACCCCCGCTGCTTTGCCACTGCAGAGCTTGCAAATTACCTCAGTGATCTCAGCTTGGGTGATGGGTGAGTCCACCTCTGCATCCCCAGTCTCTGCTTTCTCATTGATAGACATGTCAGTGGGGTTAGGCAGATCCTCAAAGTAGTCCTTCCACTGTCCGACAACCAGTCAAGGTCAACAGCTCTTCACTTCTGCTGTAAACAGTGTCGATATGGAGCTGCTTTTCCTTTCTATGGCGCCGGACAGTTTGCCAGAATCTCTTTGGAGCCGACTGATAGTCTTCCTCCATAGTCTCCCCGAACTCTTCCCAGGCTCGAGTTTTTGCTTCCGTAACCGCCTGGGCTGCAGCACGCTTGGCCTGCTGGTACCCATCAGCTGCCTCTGGATTCCTACAAGCCAACTAAGCCCTGTAGGCCTCCTTCTTCAGCGTGACGGCATCCCTTACTTCTGGTGTCCACCACGGGGTTCATGGATTGCTGCCTTGACAGGCACCACAGACCTTACGGCCACAGCTCCTCACAGCCGTGTCAACAATGGAGACGGAGAACATAGACCACTCAGTCTCAATGTCTCCAGCCTCCCTCAGGATCTGGTCAAAGCTCTTCTGGAGGTTGAGGTTCATCCAGACATTCCCAGAGGACCCTCACAATATGTTTGTGCCTACCAGTTCTGTCCAGCATTCCCCCCTGACAGCGGATCCGAGTCACCACCAGGGGGTAATCAGTTGACAGGTCTGCCCCTCTCATTACCCAAGTGTCTAAGACAGACGGCCAGAAATCAGATGATACAACCACAAAGTCGATCATTGACCTCCACCCTAGGGTGTCCTGGTGTCATGTTCACTGATGGACACCCTTATGCCTGAGCATGGTGTTTGTTATGGACAAACTGTGAATAACACAGAAGTCCAATAAAAGAACACCACTCGGAATCAGATCAGGGAGGACGTTCCTCCCAATCAGACCTCTCCAGGTATCACTGTCATTACCCACGTGGGCACTGAAGTCCCCTAGTTGAACAACGGAGTCCTCAGTCTGAGCACCTTCCAGCACCCATCCCAAGGACTCCAAGAAGATTGGGTACTCTGCACTGGTGTTTGGCCCATAGGCACAAACCACAGTGAGAGACCTATCCCTGACCTGAAGGGTCCCTCTCGTTCCCTTTCGTTCACCGGGGAAAACTCCAGAGTAGAAGAAAGTCTAGCTCTTCTCAAGAAGTTGAGTTCTAGAGCCTCAGCTGTGCATGGAGGTGAGCTCAACTGTTTCTAGTCGGCACCGCTTCACCTCCTGCACGAGCTCGCCCTCCTTTCCTTCCAGTGAAGTGACTTTCCATGTCCCAAGAGCTAGCTTCTGTGCCCGACGATCGGGTTGTCGTGGTTCCACAATGCACCGGTCCCTTACGGATACCCCTGCTGGTGGTGGGCCTGCAGGAGGATGGTCTCACGTCGCTCCTTCCTTAACTACCTAAAAAAATAGTAAACTCAAGGAATCATCTTTGAATTTATTTTTTTTCAGTGAAAAAAAATTCAGCTTAGAAAAAAAAAGGATCAGACGAGTGCTGTTATTTGCAGAATGTCGCACGGCTTTCAGCCAATCAGATAGATCAGATTTATATATATATATATATATATATATATATATATATATATATATATATATATATATATATATATATATATATATATATATACAGAAGAAAAATAAACACAATTAGAATATTAACAAAGTGTCACAGAAACAACAGGCCAACCTCACCTACCAACCTCCACCAACCTAAGTTGATCTTCTAATCACACACACCTGACTGTCATCCACTAATCACTAGCAAGGATCAGAAAGGACTTATCACTCAAGCCAAGATACTTATTTAGTAGTACTTGCTTAAGCCAGGAATTTTTGCCCCATAGACTTCCATTCATATGCAATCGAATGCGTCAGACCAGAAATGCAAGCTTGTGCGACAAGTTTTGCAGTTCACTGCATCCCACAAACTCCTGATACAGAGTAAAACTGCTATAAAATCCCCAGCCATATCACCATCGCATTCAAGAGACTATATTTGGCATTAAATCACTAACGCCTGCTGTTTGTTTGTTCATTTACATTAACATTTAGTCATTTAGCAGATGCTTTTGTCCAAACCAACTTACAATTGATGAGGCATTTAGCAATTCAACAAGAATTGGTAATACACACAAGACGTGCTAGTTATACAAATTAGCTTGTTTATCCTCAGAGAATTTAGTGCTAGAGTAAAAATGTTTTTTTTTTACTTCAATATATCTGTCTGTCTGATTTTATTTTGAGTCTGACTACACGCTACACAAATACATACCCAAATAAAAAAATAAGCATTAGATTAAAAAGGTTCAAAGATAAAGGAAAAATGTAAATATACTGTAAATCTGTACAGTCATTCAGAGAGTTTTGTCCACTGGCTGACTGTGTTTATGACAAACTAATACATACTTTGCTTCTGTTTGTATCAGACTGGAGTTCTCTCCCAAAAATGTGCCATACTTTTTTCTGTATTTGTTAGAGATGTAAGAATTGGTGTAATTACCTTGAAATTGGAGAAGTCTTAAGTATGAGAAGTTTGACCAGTGATTTTTGAGGGCACAGCCTCTGCTCCATTAACAAATTTCATAGATCTTGTTCAAAATATTAAAATTAGAAAAATGTATATTTATTAATTTATATTTAAAATATGTTTAGAGTGCAGCAGCAGTTCACAATCACAGCACAAAATCACAAAGTTCTTTTGTAATAAAATGCATAATTCAAATGAATATTATTAACCTATCATTTTTTAAATAACTATGAGGATATCTGAGATATGATATTAAGTGTAGTATCCAGGTTCCCTTACAAAAATAAATAAATATTCATTCAGGTTTGAATACTCTTGAATGTTGGTTGGCTGATTTTACATCAGTGATTTGTCAGCATATACCAAGTTAATGCAATAATTTAGTCAAATAAGTTATAGATGACATGGATAATGAATAATGTAAAGGGGCCTGCAAAGCTACACTTTCTTTTCATAGGGCACAAGAATCCAGGCTACACCCCTTCATGCGCTACAATAATTTTTTACTGTAAATAACTTGACCAATAGATGGCAGAATATGAATACTAAACAAGCAATAACTTTACCTAATCAATTCATTCATTCTTTCCTCAAACCTATATTAAGTCTTAAATATACCAATAACAGAATTTCGAGTCAAAGCCAGCGGAACACCCTGGATGGACCCTTTACGCATTACAAATCTTCAATAAGTTAAGCGCTAACGATAATGCTCGTTTCTTCTTAGAAAAAAAATATATATATATACACAAGTATATAAATAAACCAGGTAATAATAAGAAAAAATATTTAAAAAGGAATAAAAGTAACAGTATACAATAAAAATGCAACTGTTTCCAATAGTCACAATTATGAGACAAAAATCAAAACGTTCAGAAAAGACAGAATTATGAGATAAAAAAAAACAAACAAAAAAAACAACTGATGTAAAGTAATAATTGAGTGGCAATTGAAAAAGTTGCTGTTTTAAGATCAATGATAAAATTAATAACAAGAGTATGTGAAATATAAAATAATTCCTATGAGAAAGTTGCAATTGTGAGACATAGAGTTACAGCTATGAGATATGAAGTTGCAATGCCAAATAGTTAAAATACAAATACAAAGTCCTTATTATGAACTAAGGCAGAAATGCACATAAAATCTAGCATTATCAACACAGAGATCTATTGGCAAAAGTGCAAATATTTCATGGACTAACATCTGCAATGTCAGTTTCTATCTGCTTTCTTTCCTCAAGCCACCCACCCAGTGTTTTGATCAAAGGGCCGAAGGAAGAGCATGCATGAAAAGGTTATGATCTCAACCCACAACCAGAGTTATGTCCTACTCTAAACAGACCGGAATGAAGATGTGTGTCTTCCCCTGGATTTCCTGTCTTCCATAAAAGTGTGTTTTGTCTGTTATAAAATGACAGTAAAAGTAAATTATTCCGAACTAGGTGAACAGATAAAAATTAAACTTGGGTTAAATGTATTATTCGTTTGCATTCTTTGTGTTTACGTATGCAAATATAATAAAAAATGTATATAAAAAAAGAAAATAAGATAACTAAGATTTGTATTTTTCATTTACCTACATAAACCTATTCTAATGTATTGTCAATGCTGGTTTGTTTGTTTGGAGAGCCCCATGAACCATATGACATAACCAGAGGGCAGCTGTGCTTCTCAACTCTTAATTGTGCATGCTCATTTTTTTTTTTTTTACTCAGGATGCAAAGGAAATGAATTAAATCAAGTAAAATGACATATCCTCACTTCCTTTAGCGTCACTACGAATTGTCATCAATTAATGAATGGCACTTGAGCAATGATACACAGGAGGTTAAGAGATAGTTAACTTAAAAATTAAAATAGAATTTTTTTTAGTTCTTTAAATTTTTATGAACTCTTATAACATGCACCTTTAGCAAAAATAAGTAAATAAATGAGAATACATTTTATTAATGTGAAACTATCATAATAGAAATAATTATCTGTAGTATCTAAGAGTGTCTATGTCCAAGCTAAATACAGTGGTAGGGTTTTTGTTGATTGATGACAATTTGAAGTGGCACTAAAGCAATTGAGAGTACGTCATGTTTGCATGATTCAATTCCTAACACACAAAGAAAGGAAGCGAGGGAAGGACACAAAGATGCATAAAAAAGAGCTGTGAAACACTCAGAGCCAAGTAAATAATATGGTGATGCCCCTGCAACACTATCTGGGTAAAAGGTCAACAGTGATCTGGAAGGCAGAACAGACAGGAAAACCGCAGTTGTCGGCAGTGAGGGCAATAGAAAAAATTCTATCCACTTGTAAAGCTTTATATAACAAAGTCGTTTCCTATTAGAACCACATGTTCTCCCACTGCTAACAGCTTTTGCATCTGTTTAAAATTTATGTCCTTCTGAATCTTTTTTCCTGGTTCGTGGTGGAAGAATTGCATTTCCTTTTAAGGATTTTTGTTTAGTTTTTTTATCCATCATTTCAAATGACATATTTCCTGTGTAGGCTGTTAAAATAATTTTAAGTTTAAAAAAAAAAAAATATATATATATATATATTTTTTTTTTTTTTTTTTTTAATTTTGATAACTTCTTTGTCAGTTCATATGCATTACAGGAAGAAAAAAAGTAAGAGTAAGATGTGGAATATTCTGTGATTGCTTTCAGAACAATAAATACAAAAATGAACATCAAACACTAAATAACAGAATCAAAACTTCAGTTATTTAGTGTTTGATGTTCATTTTTGTATCATTTATTGTTTCCAACAAAGTTCTTATACAAATCAAACATTTAGGAAAACATTTAGGGCATAGAGAAAGAGAACCAGATACCTAACTTTGTACAAATGATATCTCCAGGAAAATTAAAATTGGCTGGATACATATATTCAGTGCTCAGTATATATGCCCAGGTGGAAAAAAAGTGTACTTCAGTACACTAAAAGTATACTATACAATAAATTAGTCCCTTTATTAATCAGAGGTCACAACAGTGAAATGAACCGCCAACTTATCCAGCATGTTTTATGCAGCAGATGACTTTCTAGCTGCAACCCATTACTGGGAAACACCCATAAACTCTTAGACACACACTACGGCCAATTTAATTTATTCAATTCACACGTACTGTATGTCTTTGGACTGTGGGGAAAACCAGAGCACCCGGAGGAAACCAACGCCAACACGGGGAGAACATGCAAACTTCACACAGAAATACCAACTGGCCCAGCTGAGGCTCGAACCAGCGATCTTCTTGCTGTACGGCGATTTTGCTACCCACTGCACCATCACAATCAATGGGTCAGACAGTGGGAACAAGGGGGGGACATACAAAAATGTCCCACCTGTCAAAGGGTGACAGTTAAGGGGTTAAAGGAAAACATGTTTAATGGTTGAAAATGTATCACCTCTCTGTAAGTAGTCTTGACATTTTATATAACCTCTATATAAATCAACAACTTAAATTGGCAAGGAAATGCCCTTTAGGCTGTTGAGTTTAGGAAACAATGAATGAAAATGAAAATAGTTAAAAAAATGAAACTGCACTGAACAAGCTTATTTATATAGCTAGCTTATTTAGGATTAGGCCAAACATAATACAAGCTAATATTTGCACATGTCATCTTAATAACAGTAACAGTCTTTTCATGAGTTGTAATTTTAGTTTAATCTCAGTGAATGCAGGCCCTTTCGCGATGGTGAACACACTGCAATTGACAACATCATGACGATTAAATGAAGGGTTAAATAAAACATCTCATGCTTAAAATGTGTGGCAAATGCTGTTACCTGTGAAGCAAACTCCCTCAGGCTTTACAGTGAATGGCTTTAGTCATTTTCATAGCGGACTTTAACCCACCGGAAGTCTTTTATCCACTTTTCGAAAAGTGTAAATGCTGGACTAACATTTACCACATGATAACTGATCAGATGCGCCGTTATTTGTAACTTCAGGTGGTTTGTAAAACTAACATCTGTCAGTGTTGTTTCATTTTCTCAAACTCAGACCTTTACATTTTTGTGCCTGTAGCTCCCTGTCATTTGAAGGAAAGCGTTGACTGAGTGATTGACAGCTGATATTAACCAATCCATTCGTGTTCAGTTCAAGGGCAGTGGGCCAATCAGAAGAGGTTTTAGGCGGGGCAGGCATTCCGGGTTTAACGACTGTTTTAAACTATTCCTGAGCACTGCGTTTGGCGCTTTAGGTGCAAATATGCATTTTGCTTGAATGTCTCCTAAATCTGCGCATCCGGTGAACAAATTTTGAGCCCTGCAATTTCAAATTCAGGCAGGTTTAAGCACTTTGTCCAAAATCCAAGCACTTTTCAAACCTTGAAAATACTATATTAAAAATCAAGCATTTTCCAGGATTTCCAGCACCCGTACGAACCCTGCCACCACCAAGCCCCTGGGCAGGATGGTGTCCTTTGAAACCCCCTAGAACCATGCTTTATTTCTGTAAAGCTGCTTTGAAAATATATGTATCATGAAAAGCACTATACAAATAATATTAATTTAACTTAATTGAAATTTAAAAAGATAAGCAACCTGCAAGGCAACTTGACAAAATACCAAATAATCCATACAAACCCAACAACATACTGATAAGATCAGGGCCTGGTGTGTGGACTTTGGGGCTTTTACGATGTGGTCACATGTTGATTGGTCAGTTTGAATGTCTCAACATTTGGGCTTTAGTCACATGGTCAAGAAAGATACAAAATAGGTGGTAAAACGCTGCTCTGGCTCTTTTCTTTTCCTGGCCTGTCTTTTCCTGGTCTGCTTTTCCTCTCTTTGTCTCTCTCTCCCTCCCCCTGTGTCTCTCCTTCTACCTCTGGTAACTTAAATTTTACATTTAAGCTGGGTACAATTTATATCATATGCTTTATCATTCCATATTTATCATTTTATACAGTTATTTTGTAATTAATTCAGTTGTAACCATAGCAAGTTATTGTCATTAAATAATTTCATTATCAAGTATTTGTGAATTACTTTTGATTTAACATCAACACTTAACTGTTCCATATTGCAATACAATACAATCACATAATATCAACGCTCTCCCACATTTATAGCTATTAATACTGCCCATTCAGCAAAACTACAGTTCGAACCACTGTGGTTTTAAAACCCATTCCTACAGCGTCCTACCCGGCCGGGCGGAAGTGCTCGAAGGCGGCATAGAGAACGTAAACAAAGACGAGGGAAGCGTGGCGGGCTAAGAGCTAAGCTAAAGCTAACACCACACCGGCTCTCTTTACCCAGCATCTTTCTCGCCAATGTACGGTCATTGGTGAACAAAATGGATCAGATTCGACTGTGCATCAACCACAGCAAAAGATTATGGAACTGTAATGTCATGATTTTCACAGAAACATGGCTAAACAGCGGGATACCAGACAACGCTGTATCGCTAACTGAGCATCAAACATTCCGAGGAGACATCTGCCACGGGAGTTCACCTCCACCATAATAACTGCTGCCTATATTCCTCCCAATGCTGATGCCAAGCTTGCTATGAATGAACTTCATGCAGCCATCAGCAAACAACAGACTGCTCACCCGGAGGCTGCTTTTATTATTGCTGGGGATTTTAATCACTCAAACTTAAAGACAGTGCTCCCCAAATTCCATCAAAACATTTTCTGCCACACAAGGTGAAACAAAACTTTAGACCAAGTTTACACAAACGTGGCTGACGCATACGCTGTGACACTCCAGGACAGGTTTCAACACACAGACTGGAGTATGTTTGCTTCCCAGGCCACATGTGGCTCTCACACAGACATTGACAGAAAAGTGTAAATGCTGAACTAACATTTACCACATGATAACTGATCAGATGCGCCGTTATTTGTAACTTCAGGTGGTTTGTAAAACTAACATCTGTCAGTGTTGTTTCATTTTCTCAAACTCAGACCTTTACATTTTCGTGCCTGTAGCTCCCTGTCATTTGAAGGAAAGCGTTGACTGAGTGATTGACAGCTGATATTAACCAATCCATTCGTGTTCAGTTCAAGGGCAGTGGGCCAATCAGAAGAGGTTTTAGGCGGGGCAGGCGTTCCGGGTTTAACGACTGTTTTAAACTATTCCTGAGCGCTGCGTTTGGCGCTTTAGGTGCAAATATGCATTCTGCTTGAATGTCTCCTAAATCTGCGCATCCGGTGAACAAATTTTGAGCCCTGCAATTTCAAATTCAGGCAGGTTCAAGCACTTTGTCCAAAATCCAAGCACTTTTCAAACCTTGAAAATACTATATTAAAAATCAAGCATTTTCCAGGATTTCCAGCACCCGTACGAACCCTGCCACCACCAAGCCCCTGGGCAGGATGGTGTCCTTTGAAACCCCCCTCTCCTGGGCTTCAAATAGGTGAGAGACATTTTAGTTTGACATTCTTAGACCCAGGCCTGTATGAGGGAGTGAAATTAAACCGGCTAAAGAAGAGAGACCAGCGGGATTGTCTTGCATTTAGCCTCTTGGCAGAATTTGTATATTCCAGCTTCTTGTGGTTTGTCCAGACCACAAAAGGCTCCTCTGCACCCTCCAGCCAGTGGGGCCACTCACCCAAAGCGAGCCTGACTGACAACAACTCCTGATTGCCTATGTCATAGTTTCGCTCCGTGGGGGTCAAGTGGTGTGAGATAGAGACGTCCCACCTGCATTCATAATCAGACGGAAGAGCAGTGGTAGAAAGGGAACACGTGTCCTCCTTCCTGGCTGAAGAGCAAAACAGTCTACGATGGTATTGGTGGTGGAGACGAACCTCTATGCTCATGGGTTGCCAGTTCGTCTTATCATCTCTAGACAGAGACTGCTGAAAGAAGAGTAGCATGGCGCCCTGGCCTCCCAGACGACCGTTCCCCAGTCGTGAGTTCTACTCGTTAGAAGGGTAAGCACGAAGGCCACTCTTGTCTCCTTTGCGGCGTAAGTGCATGGCTAGAGAGCGAAAACGATGAGAGCAAAAAAAATGCCTGGCATGAACTGGGGTCCCCATCATAGGTGTTTCAGCGCGGTTTAGGGTCCTTGCGGGGCACTTGAGCCCCCTGCAGGGTTTCAAAGTGAAGCTCTTGTAGGCACGGATGCAATACCAGAATACCTGGCAGAGGGCGATGACTCCGGCTGTTGCTGTCAGAACCAGAGCGGCCACGAAGAAGACAAAGGCTTTTAGACTGGCTGGTTTGAGATGGAGAGTCTGATGGGCAGTGACACAAAAAAGACAGGAACAGGCTTGTAGACAGACAGGGAGAAAAGCAACATTTAGGATACTTCAGCAAGATGACGCCAGACACGACAAGACTCACAAGACTTCAAGGAAACAGGACTAGACCGGTAGATTGTCAGACATGCAGGAGGGGGAAACATCGATCTGACACAGAACTACAATCAAGGGAGGAGTAAATAGGGAGAGAAATTAAGGAAAACAGGTGAGTGAAATTAGCTTGATAAAATAATGGAGAGTAATAGAGCAGATGGGCAGAGAAGTGAGAAGTAAACAAAGCATGAAGTGAGTGATCAAAGCAAAACAGAACAAGTAAAGGGAAAGACTAACAAACACAACAACAAGGAATGAACTGGTGATCAGACCGAAGATATGTCAAGTTTAGTCTCGATTTTTAGTAAAAATATATTTTTGTTTTGGGCCTGATAATTGGTTGATGCTTGTTATTTTAATAGTCTGTATTTATATGACCAATTTAACACATTTAACAATTTAATCAAAATAATAATAATAATAAATAATTAACAAATTAAAAATAATAAATCTTCCCTATGTCACACTAAAATATAATTTACCTTTTTTTTGGGAGTAATGTAAGAACTGCCCTTCAGCCAAGCTTTCAATAAGCACTGCAAGCAAATGTTCTCCCAATACGGTCCAGAATGACTTATAAAAGTCAGTTGGAAGACGGTCAATACCAAGAGCCTTTCCAGATTCCATACCCATCAGGGCTTCATGCAGTTTCTCTAGACACAAGGCCTTGTCAAGTTCCAGATTGCCTTCTTTAGACACATTTGACAAGTAAAAAAAAAACTGCCAACATCAGGCTCTAAGTTACATTCACGTTTGTACAGTTTTTCATAAAAACAAACAGCTCTCCTTCTAATATCAGTGGAATCAGTTAATAAAGATCCACTTTCAGAACGTAATGCGTGAATTAGTCTTTTTGTCCATATTTTTTGTTCTAAATTAAAAAAAAAATTGTTGGAGCATCCATTTGGTCAAAATGTTGAACAAGAGACTGCCAGAGCTCCTTGTGCTCTGCTCCCCAAGATATTACTGAGTTGGGTCTTTTTTATTGAAAAAGTTTCTAAATAGCTATTCTCCCCAGTTACTTCAGCTAATTTTTGAAGTTTTATTATTGATGCCTCCAAGATTTTCACATCTCTTGATGTCTGAACAGTGATGTTTCGAGTATGAAAGAATTGTTTTGATCTGAGCTTTACGGAAATCCCACCACTGTCTCAAGGACTGAAAAGAACTCTTTGTCCACAAAATCATTCTCATGTTACAGGGAGGAATTAAAATGCCAATATGCACTATTTGGTGTTATGGATTTCAAAACAAAATAACAACACACCATACTGTGATCAGATAAAACAACCAGCACAAGAAAACACTTACTAAAAATACCACAATGATGTTTAAAAGTATAAAATCTAGGCGCTAGAGACAGAACATTATCTTGGGTATGAGACCAAGTGTATTGTCTCTGATTGCCATTGAGTTGTCTCCAAATGTCACTCAGCTCGTGTTTTAATGATTTGAATGATTATTTTACATGACGGTACATGGGGTTCAATGTGATTTCTGTCACAATCTCCAATTAAAATCTCATCCTAAAATTAAAAACTCTTCACAATTACAGTTTTGCAAGGTTGAATTAAGCTGATTTAAAAACAACATTCTTTCAACTACCGAGGTTGGAGCATAGATAAAAGTAAAACATACTTTTCAAATAAAGCTTTAACCTTTAAAAGCCTACCTTTTATAATTCCATCAACATCATAAGAAATGGGTTAAAAATTTTAAGAGAATAATATGGCAACTCCTTTACTTACAGCAGTGTGATGACTTAAAATTGAGATACCATCCCCTTCTCTTGCCCACTCAACCATATTCCATATATATACCATATATTCGATCCAAGACCAACGACGAGATGATCCCAAGGTTTCCATATCCTGGACCTGGCCGAATCCTGAACAACTACTGCGATGGTCATGGAGGAGTGGAGAACATGAGACTGTTTCCTATGACGCTCCAGAGACAGACGAGTCTTCGCTGAGGCCAGCTTCCAGCCTCCGCCACTGAGACTGCAGCTCTGCACAAGACGTTTGGCCAGCGGAGAAATTAAAATGGTCGTGCCCAACTGAGTCTGGTTTCTCTCAAGGTTTTTTTTCTTCACTTCCGCCTTTAGTGAAGTTTTTTTTCCCTCTCCGCTGTCGCCACTGGCTTGCATGGTTCAGGATCTGTAGAGCTGCGCATCGATGGATTTGCTCTTCAGTGTTTGGACTCTCAGTAGTGATTATTAAACCACACTGAACTGAGCTAAACTGAACTGAACTTGAACACTACAAACTGAATTACACTGTTCCTATTTACTGACCTTTTATGTGAAGCTGCTTTGACACAATCTACATTGTATAAGCGCTATACAAATAAAGGTGAATTGAATTGAATTGAATATTCTGTGTGCATCACAGATGTATCACTGTGAGTTTCTTGAAGTAGAATAATATCTTTCTTTAATAATATTTTTTTTCCTGTTTAAGGATCTCATTTAATACTGCACTTTTTCTAAAATTCCTTGCACCATTTATATTCAAAGATGCAACACTAACTTCACTCATAAAAAGTAAAAAAACAAAAACAAAGAGTGAAGCAGTCAGCTTTAAGTTTTTTTCAATCTATACATTTCTGTATTAGTAAACCTAACAATGTAATAATAAAGTAAATAAACCCTCAGCCATCAGATTCCTTGTTTTTTCAATAAACTGCTTTACGTCAGGAAAATATTCATCTACTCTTACTCCTCTTTTTTGTTTTTGGTTGATTTTAGAAACAGTTTAATGTCATCCAATTCATCCAATGACTCGTATTTTGACTTGCCATAAAGAAAACACTACGGTCTGATTCACTGTCACTCTCTGAATCCACCTGACTTTCAGTTTTGTCAATTTTCTTAACGAATGCAGTATCCCCAGTATTAACACTGTTTTTCCTTTTTCGAGGTACCTTAAACAACGAATTCTCTGTAGCACTACCAATATTCATGCATATTTCACCTATTACAAGCTGTTTGTTTCTTTCAATGATGGGACATTCATGCATTCTACAGACTCAGACTGTATGGTCTCTTGTTTAATTGGTTCTATATTAACAGACTTCCTTTCTATGATCACCTCTGACTGAATGGCTCATTTACCCATTGATCAGTCATGATTTGTTCCATCATCCATTTGCTTCTGACTCAGCTTGCTCTGTTGTGGCTCTACAGTAGGTAACTCAGGAGGAGCAATTGTATCACCCGTGATTACTGGTGTTTCTTTACTTTTTTCTCAGGGCAATTCTTGATTTGATGCCCTACTTTGTTACAGCCAAAAAACTCTATTTGACCGGTTGTTGCAAAAACAACATAAACAAAATCATCAGTTCTGGTAGATCCAGCCCCTTTCACTATGTATGCAAATAGTCTAAACGAAATAACATGCTTCAATAATGGGATCTGCTTCCAATTGGGATTTTTTTAAATCGTAGAGACCCATTTTCCGTGATGAGACAGAGACTGCATTAAAAATTCATCACTAATGACTGGAGGAACATTCAATAATGTGATTTTTTTTGAAGGCATTGAAACGGGAAAACCAGGTGTAAATAAACCATCATCAGCAATTCCTCGCTCAATTATCTCAGTGGCCTTATCTACTGTATTAAAAAAAATAACAGTAACATTATTCATTTTTGACGCAGACAGAATGATACTACAAATACTACAATGTACAGCCCATGCTACATTTTATGTGCAAAACGTGTTTTGTGGTGTACACTGGGCTCAACCCTTGATGTTTTCACATGCTAGAAAACCCCAGACTGGGAAACTCCATTTGGAAAGATTCCAGAGCAGATGGAAGCTGAAGAAAAGTCAAATATAACAATGATTGTGGGAAACCCTCACTGCAG
Source organism: Danio aesculapii (assembly GCF_903798145.1). Lineage (NCBI taxonomy): Eukaryota > Metazoa > Chordata > Actinopteri > Cypriniformes > Danionidae > Danio > Danio aesculapii. The sequence continues at coordinate 3,761,420 of NC_079452.1, read as the reverse complement.
ATCTGGGAGTTTCCCTAACAACACAAAAGAATGAGGTCATGATAACTATCACATGCCTCCACCACCATAATGTCATCAGCTGCAATCTTCTGGTGAAATAGTCATCGAGCGGTCATATTAGTCCAGTACACAAATTCAACACATCTCAGATTCCAAACATGCTTACTACAAACATGTTTTTAGCAGCACTCGTGAATTCTTGATTCTAAGTTTGAAGATCAGGAAAATGAAACTTATTTTGTCTTCTGGAAAACTGTATATGAAAGTTTTAGATGCAAAAGCCTCGCAAGTGCCAACTGAAAATTCTGAATATAGCATTTTATGGCAAAGAGGTTTGTTTCAATGCTTTAAAAGTGAAATTCTTTATTTTCTTTTTTTTGGCTTACAAAAATTTATTGCAGTAAACTGAAGTATAATTGCAGTAAAACAGCAGTATATATAAGTATAACTGCAGTAAAATTAAGTACAATTGCAAAATTGCAAAACATTCATTCATTTATTCATTTTCTTTTCGGCTTAGTCCCTTTATAAATCTGGGTTCGCCACAGTGGAATGAACCGCCAACTTATCCAGCATATGTTTTTATGCAGCGGATGCTCTTCCAGCTGCAACCCATCACTGGAAAGCCATACACACTCTTTCACACACATACACTATGGACAATTTAGCTTACCCATTCACCTATAGCGCATGTCTTTGGACTTGTGGGGGAAACCAAAGCAACCGGAGGAAACCCACACGAACACGGGGAGAACATGCAAACTCCACACAGAAATGCCAACTAACCCAGCCGAGGCTCAAACCAGCGACCTTCTTGCTGTGAGGCGATGGTGCTACCCTCTGCACCACTGCGTCACCCCAAATTGCAATACAATGAAGTATAAACACAGTTAAAATACAGTACAATAAAATTTAACAGCAGTATACGTTACAGTAAACTGGATTAAAAACAAGTAAACTCCGTCTTTACTGCACTTGTGCTGCTGTAGTCTAATATGGCAATGGTGTGGTAAGAAGGGGTTTGTTCTTCAACATCTTCCAAGAATATTTTGTACTTTTTTCAGGAATGTTTTTTTGGATTCAAGTAATTTTCTAATTAGAATATTAAGAGTTTATTTGTAAAAACGAACAATAAAAAAATAACTGCAATGAACTGAACACTACAAGAGCAGTAGCCTATATACAAGGATAACTGTGGAAAAATTCAATGCAATGCAAAATTGCAGTATAATGAGGTATAAACAGTTTAACTACAATGCAATAAAGTTCAACAGTTCAACAGCAGTGAAATCTGCAGTACAACTGAAGCAACATTGAATAAACTGACAGGGGCAATATAGTGATATATTATATAATTTATTGCACTTAGGTCAGGGGTTTCCAAACTCAGTCCTTGAGGGCCAGCTTCCTGGAGAGTTTATCTCTAACTTGCTTCAACACACCTGCCAGGAAGTTTTAGTATATCTAGTAAGCACTTGATTAGTTGGTTTAGGTGTGTTTGATTAGGGTTGCAGCTAAACTCTCCTGGACACTGGCCCTCCAGGACCAACTTTGTACACCCCTGGCTTAGGTACATAAGTATTGAAAGTGCACTTTAGTTGTATTATGTATTGCAGTATTTTAGATGTATTTCTGTAGTTATACTTCCGAAAAATGCTATACAATATATTGTGGTAGTAATTTAGCAATTCAACTGAAGTACTGAAACCACATTTGGAAACCATTGTTTACAGAGCAGGAAAAGTAGTAGTTGTACTGCAGTTGTAATGTAGAAGTACTTCAGTTGTATTGCAATTGCGGTATGGCAGTTGTACAATAGTAATACTTCAGTTGTACTGTAGTAACAGTTACTGCATTATAGTAGTTGTAGTACTTCTGTACCATAGCAGTAGTTCCATTTGTCACGATCACCAGCGATCTACAACCTAAGATCGCTGGTAAATACATTTACATGAACTAAAAAACCTCCATGTTTTGGACTACAACACCCATTCATGCAACACACACACACACACACAACCGGTTCCAGATCCTTACTGATTACACTCATACAGCTAAAGCTGTTCAAGGACTGATTCATGGACTATATAAACAGCACAAACACACACAATGTTGCACACTCCACTGTTCACCAGCCTAGACCACAGCCAGTTGACAAAATGGCCACCAACAGTCCTGTCAAGCACAAGATGGCTACCGCCAGTACTCCCAAGCACAAGATCCCAAGCCGGCAGTGCTTCAGTCCATAAAATGGCAGCCTCCAGTCTACCAGCTCACAAAATGGCTGCCTCCAGTTCTTCAGCTCACAAGATGGCCACCATCAGCCCTCCAGCTCACAAGATGGCTTCCTGTTCCGAGTCTGTTCCTGCCATAGTTCCTGTTGTTCCTTTTCTTGAAATGCCAGATCTGGTGTCACCACCAGAGCTGTTACTATCAGAGCTGCCACTGCCTCCTCAAGAGCTGGCAGAGCCACCAGAGTCGCCGCCGTCATAACCTGTGATGCTGCCAGAAAGCTCTGAACCTCTCCAATGGCGGGCGCCAGATATGTCTGAATTCCCTGAATGGCCAGGGGCGCCAGATTTTCTTGAATGGCCAGGGGCACCAGATCCTCTTGAATCCCTTAAATGGCCAGGGGCGCCAGATCCTCCTGAGTGCCCCGAATGGCCAGATCCGCCACCTGAGTCCCTCGAATGGCCAGAGCCGCCACCTGAGTCCCATGAATGGCCGGCAGAGCCGTGTGACTTCCCAGAGCCGTGTGACCTCCGAGAGCTGCTAGAGCCGTGTGACTTCTCAGTGCCTCCTGAACCAAAGCCTCCTGACCCACTGGGGTTGAATGAACACCAGTGCATCCTGAACCAAAGCCTCCTGACCCACTCAGGTTTGATGAACTGTCAGTGCCTCCTGAACCTAAGCCTCCTGACCCACTGTGGTTTAATGAACTGCCAGTGCCTCCTGAACCAAAGCCTCCTGACCGACTGTGGGTGTATGACCCGCATGTGCCAGCTAAATCAAAGCATCCAGGCCCTCCGCAGCTCCACGCTCCAGGCCCTCCGTAGCTCCATGCTCCAAGCCCTCCGCACCTCCACGCTCCAAGCCCTCTGCAGCTCCAGGCCCTCTGCAGCTCCAGGCCCTCCACAGCTCCAGGCCCTCCACAGCTCCACGCTCCAGGCCCTCCACAGTTTCATGCTCCAGGCCCTCCGCAGCTCCACGCTCCAGGTCCTCCAAAGATCTATGCTCCAGGTACACCTCCGCTGCATGGTCCTGCATTTGGATCTGCACCCTTGTTGTCATCGTCAGATCCTTGTTTCACCATTATAGTAGCAGTATCACTTCAGTACTATTGCTGTAGTTTGTACTGCAGTTGGTTGTATTGTAGAACTTCACTTGTATTGCAGTAATACTGCAATATACTTAAATAATGCTTTTTTGTGTCCAAAAACTGCACTTTTCAAAAGTTAACTAAGATTGCAGTATTCTTTTCAAACAAAACTGCAGTAATTTTTTGTAAGGGCTTTATTAAACAAGAATTGCCACATTGGAATGAACCGCCAACTTATCCAGCATATTTTTTTATGCAGCTGATGCAGTTCTAGCTGCAACCATTCACTGAGAAACATTCATACACACTCATTCACTCACATACACTACAGACAATTTAGCTTACCCAATTCACCTATACCACATGGCTTTGGACTTGTGGGGGAAACCAGAGCACCCGGAGGAAACCCACGCAAACACGGGGACAACATGCAAACTCCACACAGAAATGACAACTGACCCAGCAGAGGCTTGACCCAGCGACCTTCTTGCTGTGAGGTGACAGAAACACCCTAAAAGTGAGAATGAAAAGTAAGAGTGTATGGGTGGTTCCCAGTTCCAGGGTGTTGCTGGAAGGGCATCCGCTGTGTAAAATAAAATACATCAAATATACAAAAATGCTGAATTAAAAAAAAAATCTGAAGATCTGTGTAGTTTAACTGAAATGTGATCACTAAACATATATCTGCTATAGCTACTATATAGATCTATTATGTGTCACAGAAGGAGGGCTGAGACCAGAGCTAAGTGAGTAAGGCCCAATTCCAATTCTACCTCGTAGCCCTTCCCCTTACCAATCTTATTTTAGTTAACGAAAATAAACAAAAAAATGAAAACTAAAATTTAAAATAACTGTCATTAACTGAAATAAAAATAAAAACGAGAGTTTAAAAAAAAATAGAACTAACTGAAACTGTATTGTGTACACACAAAACTAACTGAAACTAACAAGAATTGTAGCGAAAACTTAGTTTTCAGATTTGTAAATGTATTTAATACATAATCTTACTGTAAGCCTTTTAGAAGTAAATATAATTCGTGCTGCAGGTGTTTGACCCGTGCGGCACCTCAGAGTCCGTAATCCTGCTGCCATCGAGTTGTTTCTCCTCCAGTCAGTCCTCGCTGTTGCTCCCGCGACAAAAACAACATGAGGACATGACAGCAGCACGGTGACAGCATAACATGCACTTAAAACTATTACTTTAACACATTTGTGCCCAATAATGGGTTTTATTTCTGTATCGTGATCCCAAACAAATCTTTTTAACATGATCATCTAAGTGAACCGGTTGACTGAGTTCACCAAAACAAACTGAATCATTTAAAACGATTTGCTTCTCCAGTAAGCACTTATTCACAAACTACTTACTTTTTAACAAGCCTAATACCCACCTCTGACTCGAAATAATCCAATATTTACTAGTATTCAGTTATTAGAACAATAACGTTAGCTACACTGAGATCAAAATTAAGAAGCGGTGAACAGATAATACTGCGCATGCACGATTTAGTGAACCAAACACAAACAGGACATGACAGCCTGCTGAGACTGAACTAAACTTGAACAACTGCACCACGGGTAAACCGAGGGCTTAAATGAGAGGATCTGGTGAAACGTAAGTTTATTTCATAACAGAAAATCGTAATTGAGTTTAAAAAAGCGAATCAAGCTTCAGTTGGGTTGCAAAACTTTACGGTGACATTTTTCAGATCATGGTGATGTTTTAACTGACTGAAATTACTATCACTGACTACATAATTTTGGTATGTTGAGTCCTTAATTGTCATTTATAAGGAATTTATAAAGCATAAATAGTCCTCACTTTAGATTAGGTCACAAAACTGGATGAAGTTGAGTTAATAAATCATTTATTTACACAGTAACCATCAAATATGCCTGAATAATAAGATAAATAAATGGTTTGTAAATAATCCAATACTTCATTTCGTAATGAAAAATAAATCATTAACACAGTATGAAAGTACAATTATTAAGCACATTATAAATGTGCTTGTAAGTCAAGAATAGAGAATTTGTAGCTGCAGTTATAAACTGCTTACTAATGCTTATTAATGTAGAGTTAATACTTAACAAATAATGAATTCACTAGATGCAAGATTCATAGAATGTAGTTATTATAAACTGGTACCATAAAAAACTAGTACATCTACCTCTAAAAACTAATTAAAACTAACTGAATTTGAAAACAAAATGTCAAAACAAAAAAAAAAAACTAAAACTAATGAAAAATCCAAAACTATTATAACCTTGCCTCTTTTGTGCGTTTTCATGAAGGGGTAGGGGTGTTCCGATCCTCTTTAGCTTGAAGGCGTAGGGCTAAGGGGAAGGGGTAAATACCCCTTTGAACAAAGATTTTTCAGGACCACACTCGAAACCAAGGGGCAGGGGTGTCGCTAGACCCAATTTACTGGGGCACGTGCCCCAGTGAAAATTGCCAGTGCTTTGGGATGTGATTTGCTATATACGCAAAGTGTGTTTATTAATAGTGGTAATCCCAGAATAAAGACGATATTCTCTAGGTGCAACCGAACCAACGCTGGTGAAAGCAATGTCCTGCTGGACCCTGACGCGATGCTCTTCTCCCGGTGTTAACATGCACATGGAAAAAAGTACTTGCTGGTCACCCACCGCTCATGCATTGTGAATCCAGTGTAACAGCCTTTTATGTGGAGGCGATGGCACACAGTGAGTTTTGCAAGTTAACAAACTAAAGTTTTAGTAATAGAGCGATCTTACTAAGCATGTCTCCTGATAGATTTTTGGGTGAAGTAAAAAGGAGGGAAAAAGGTAAAGACTTCACAAACCTAATTCTCTGCCATGTGTCCAAGTCTAAGACAACAGATAATTCTATAAAACGTATTTTTTTTGTATTATATTTGAATTGTCTATAGAATTTCATCCAAATGAAATCTTAATTATGCAAACGATTTCTTAAATGATCTTAGCATCACTCCAGTTGTGTCTTTACGTTGTTTTCCAGTTACATTTAGGATTAATTTATGTTATTTATTTAGAATAATAATTGTATAATAACAATAATACTTTTATATACTTTTTGATATATATATATATATATATATATATATATATATATATATATATATATATATATATATATATATACTGGGTATATATACTGGTATACTAGCAACACCCCTTAAGAAATTTTCACAGAATACACCAGCCACAATGGCAAGATCGCAGCATCCGGAAGTAAGGAGATCTACAAATTTGTATTTTTTGTCATTATTACAAACTTTACAACAAACAAGCATATGTTTTAATACATTCATAACCGCATTCGTGTTTTACCGTCATGCTTTTAAAAAAAAAAAATCGCTTAAATAAAAACCACTAAATTTCACGATCTATAATCCATACTAATAACTCCTGAATAGCAGTCCCACAACATTCTGACACTCGATGACACTCAAATACCCTGTCAAACTAGTCTAATGGCTGGGAATAGGCTTTTTACAGTGTCTGCTATAATGTTAATGTTGTTTTTGATGTGTTTACATAGATGAATATGGCCACTGTGTAAATGCACAGTACAGTTATGATCTTATTGCCACATTAGATCATTATGATAACATAATATATGCTTTCAGTGATTTCCTGAAGATAAATACCAATAAATAATGCAACTGAAATAACTACAGCAGTTGCGATCGTCTGTTCTCATATGAAGCAGGAGATCGCGATGACATCTGATGACGTGTGCAGGTGCTGTAGTGCTGTCCCAATTCTTAGGGGTAATTTTTAATGCCCTTCCCCTTCACCCTCGGTTTTAAGAACCAATGGGATGGGGAAGGGGTAGGGGTACAAAAATAGAATTGGGATTGGGCCTAAATGTAACAGTTTATTGCAAGATGTTGATAACAGGTATAATGGCAAACAGGTAGTCTTTTCCTTGTAGAAGGTGAGCACTGATGGATGATGATGAACACAGATGAGATCTGGAGACACACACACAACCAGGAGGGAACCACTATAAACACTAGGAAAACACTGTAGGTACACTGGAGCAAACAAGGTAATTACAAGTTTCGCAATTGGTAAGACTAACCATGATAGTTTGTCCTACTTGATGTGATGAGGCTGGACACTGAGTGTGATGGTTATCTTGCTGATTGCTGAGTGGAAAGTACCTGGCCTTGCTGTGACATAACCTCCCACCCCACCCGCCGCATCCATGGTGGGCTCACCATCGACATTGAGGGGGTCTTCCATGGCCTCTGGGAGCCGAACATTTGGGATGGGAATGAGTAGAGCTGGATCAAGAATATTGTCTTTAGGAACCCAGGACCTTTCCTCGGGACCATAACCTTCCCAGTGGACCAAGTACTTTAATCTACACCCACACCATCTAGAGTTGATGATCTCGCTGACTGAGTAGATGGAAACTTCTTTGACCAGGCGAGGAGGAGGTGGTTCTTCGGCAGGACCAGGTTTTAGGAGTGATACGTGAAATGAAGGGTGTATTCTATATTGAGGTGGAAGTTGCTGACAACACATGACTTGATTTATTCTTTCAATGATGGGGAAGGGACCAACGAAACAAGGACTCAGCTTCCTGCAGGGCTGTCGGAGATGCATATCCCTTGTGAATAGCCAGACCTTCTGGCCAACCTCTGATGGAGTCTGAAGAAGGCCCTCCAGACTCTGAAAATGAACTGAGGACAATGATCTGAAACGATATTTTTAGGAAGCTACTGAAAACATGATTGAAAAGAGCAGATGGTAAACCAGGCAGGGGAATCAATTTACTAAAATTGATTCCCTTGGAAAATCTGTATATGATAACTAGGACACAGGCTTACCTTTGGAAGCTGATAGATCAGTCATGTAATCGACTCCTAGATGACTAGGGGCGATTCGGGACTGGCAGGTGCACAAGCTTTTCATTTTTCGTAGATTTTGTGAAGTTTTTGAAATGGCATACTCTTTGCACTCCTGCACAAATCTTCTCAAGTCCTGGGCCATTCCCGGTCACCAGAAAAAGTCTCTCAGTAACAAGAAGGTTTTGTTTCCCCCAGGGTGGCCAGTGGCCAAAGAGAAGTGTACTGATTCCATGAGGGGTATATGTTGTGACTGAGAAAGGAACTGAAGACCAGGAGGGCAGCCCGGTGGGATGACTAGCGGATCCTCCTCAGAAGCTGAGGGGGTCTCCAATTCTATGGGACTCACAATCAGATTTGAAGGGATGATGGGCTCGGGTTCGTTTGAGGTCACTACAGGGCTATGTAGCCTGGAAAGGGAATCTGCTTTGATGTTTTTACGACCAGAGAAATATGAGATGGTAAAGTTAAATCTTGTAAAGAATCATGCCCACCTCACTTGTCGTGGATTTAACTGTCAAGCATCGATTTTTGTTTGTTGCTTTAAAAACAAAGTACAAAAGAAAAGGCAACGCAAAATCAAGTTCATTGCAAATATAATTCTTACAGAAACAGGATCAGTGTTTGAAACTGACTACCATACACTACAAAGTTTCTAGGTGTTTACTGGGTGTTGTAAAATTCGAAACATAAGTTAGTGTAAAGAAAAAAGTTCAGTCATTAAAAAAAATATATATATATATATATTTTGTCCTATAAACATAGAATGTTGACAGCTCCTCACCTGAAAAGAGACAAACAAGCAAAATGGCACAGTGTCTTCCAGGATCTGACTAAATCAAATAAAGGTGAAAGCATTCAAATAAACAATGCTTAGAACACGAAGAAATACCCTTATAAGACTTGCTGAACCTCATCTTATCCTTGAAACAGCAATGTTTATACTTTCATTCCAATGAGCACTGTAACCACACCAGAAATCACATGCTAAAACACCTGGCACAAAATCTTGTCACCCCGATCAAAAATACAGCAGAAAAAAACATACTTACAACAGAAAGTTTCAAAACATTCTTTCAAAATGAATTGATATTTTTGGTTATTTTGTTGGGGTATATGTGTGTTTGTGTGTGTTGCATGTATGTCTGAGCACAAAGTAACTCTTCACTCAAGAGTGAATAAAGACATGATACATTATCGCAAAAATAAATTAATTATATTAATAAATCATTTTTGTAAATACACTAAACATCCATTCATTCATGTTCCTACAGCTTAGTCCCTTATTTACCCTCAGGGGTCACCACAGCAGAATGAACTGCCTAATCCAGTACTGGGAAACACCCATATACTCTCTCATTCACACACACATGCACTCATTGCCATGGCCGATTTAGTTCATGCAATTCACCTATAGCGCATGTCTTTGCACTGTTGGTGAAACCGGAACACCCAGAGGGGGGTGTAGCGAACATAGGGAGAACATGCAAACTCTACACAAAAATGCCAACTGGCCTAGCTGGGACTTGAACCAGTGACCTTAACCAAACTATAATAATAATATTAGCAATTTATAGTGAATAATGTAGTTGTTTTGAAACATACTATAGTAAAGTACTTGAAATAATTTGTTTTATTAATTCAATAGTTGCTGTGGTAATATAATACATAAAAAAATACATACAAATATATATATATATATATATATATATATATATATATATATATATATATATATATATATATATAAAACTCCTTAGGATCTCCATTAAGATGACAAAGAAAGAAAGAAAAAAGAACTGATGAAGAAAAGAAACCACAGCCATTACAGTTATTTAGACTTCCCCCTCACTTTCTGCACTCTTTTTCCTGATTTAAACTTTTCAACATCAGGGAAGTAATCTATTTCAACCCCTACTTTTCCTTTTGTCTTATCAAGAAAATAATTGATCTACTTAAGTGGATACAGATATTTCTCATCATCCTTATTCACATCAGCCCACTGCTCATCTCTCATTCCATCATCAGTATATTGTGATACATTCTGTTTCATCAGCCCTATTTTCATCCGAACCACATTTTTGTTCAGTAGCATCATCATCATCACCGTCACCATCGTCACCAGCTTTTGCAGCTAAATTACTGGATCCAGGTTCCTCCACACAGCCAATATTAACGTTAAAGCCACTTACCTCCTGCTACTCATTCACTTCCTGCTGTAGCTCTTTTATCATGTTTCTCGGCTCCCTGAATTTTTGCGTTGTTTGTTTGGGTTTTCAACACTGCTAGATATAGATGCGTGCTGTTTAGTTTTGTGCATACAATTAACGTGCTTGTGGCCCAAGTTGCCACACTCAAAACACCTTAAACTCTCAGTGCTTGCGTACACCACAAACAAATTCTTTCCGTGAGTAACATGGAAACCTCCAAGGTCCGCTCTGGTGATTTAAGAAACATATAGCCATATAAACGTATAGTCTCCTCAAAAGTAAGAACGTGTTTTAGTGCTATGTCTTTACATCCAAGAGGGACCGCTTTCACGGGACTTGCAATCTTTCTGAATCTAACTCTTTTACAATAGCTTTATTCAATATAAACATATAAACGGGGGGATGGGGGGGGCATTGGAAACAGTGACTTTAGTCACTGGAGCAGATAACGGAAGAACATTTTCTGTAACGCTATGGTTACTAAAGTAACCCTTCTGTCCCCGAGGAGGGGAACGGAAATGCTATGTGGAAACTTCCACTATGGGGATTTCGTCAGAAACCAATCATCTGAAAGAGTATAAAAACGGGCCAATGAAATGCCAATGAGTTGGCAGCGTCAGCGTGCACAGCTGGCGTCAATGACAATCAGTCATGCTATAAAGACACAGCCAGTGCCATGCTCGACATCCTTTTCTAGCTGAAGAGACTTTCACGCTCAACAGCTAAGGGACAATCGTTGTGGCGAAGGAACATAGCATTTCCGTTCCCCCCCTCGGGGAACGAAGGGTTACTATAGTAACCGTAGCGTTCCCCTTCGGATGGGGAACTCCAATGCTATGTGGAAACTTCCACTATGGGGAAATCTATGGAAAACGCCACAACGAAAGAACCTTACTGCGTCCCTGGCGAAGGGTGTGCCACGCAGTAGAGCGAGCGCACCTACAACGCCCCGAGACACAGTCTTCCAACGTGTCCCCTGGCCCTCACTTACCTGTTCAGAAACAGTTATATTTTTCGGGGAGTCGCAATAACCCAGTAAAATAGGTTTTGATACGACAGTACGTTGGGAAAGCATTCAGTCCCGATAGGGAGGACGCTGCGGAGCTCACCTGTTACCCAAAGAGGACCTGGTGACAACCTATGGACTAGCCCAGAGATGGGGAGTCCTTGCATAAGGATGGTTAGCGGGGAGGGAAGACACGAGCCTGCCCTAGAAGGGGGGACTATACCGTGGCTGAGTGAACGTATGGGATCGCCAGCGGAGATCACGCATAGCAGGCACCTATACCCAGAACGCGGGCTGACCAGCGGGCATGCCGACAACGTAACGGGCCAACACCTGACTCCTCCGCTGAGTCAGGTGCTGGGGGCCTCGGAGGAACTCTGCAGGGTTCGCCAAAGAAATGGGGAACTAAACTGACAAAGCTGAAAAAGCGCACGTATCTCCGGGTTAGGGAGAGTGACGCAGCAAGCGTGTTTCGACACCTCAACCGAATCGTTTCCTCAATCACCAAGGGTTACCTAATACCCTTGAGGAAACCGGCTCCACTCGCAGATTGTAACCTAGCAAATGGATTGGGTGTCACCCAACCCGTAGCTCTACAAATGTCTGTCAGAGAGGCGCTGCGTGCTAACGCCCAGGAGGATGCTATGCTCCGTAGTGGAGTGCGCTCTCACCCCCGGGGGACACGGCTCACCCTGGCCCAAAGGCGAGGGAGATGGCATCCACTATCCAGTGGGCCAACCTCTGTTTAGATACGGCACTTCCCATCTGCCGACCACTGTAACAGACAAAGAGCTGGTCAGAGGATCTGAGGCTCTGAGTGTGGTCCACCTATATTCACAAAGCGCGAACAGGACACAACAATGAAAGGGCTGGGTCTGCCTCCTTCGCGGGCAGCGCTTGCAGGTTCACTACCTGATCCTTAAACGGCGTGGTAGGAACCTTGGGCACATAGCCGAATTCTAGGCACGAGTCACTGACCGAAAATGCCTCCAGGTACCCAACCCTCTTAACCGATGCCAACGCGACCAGCAGAGCTGTCTTCAAGGACAGAAATCTCAAGGATACTGAGTCGAGTGGTTCGAAGGGATCCCCACGTAGGCTCGTAGCACTACCGCGAGATATCAAGAGGGCATGAGAGGGGGGCGGGGTGGAAACATCCGCCTCACACCTCTGAGGAACCGATGATGAGGTTATGCCTCCCCACGGTGCCGCCATCCACGCATCATGATGAGCGGAGATGGTGGCCACGTAAACCCTCAGTGTGGAGCGCGACAGCCTTCGCTCCACCTGTCCTGAAGGAAAGAAAGCACAACACTGATCTGGCAAGATCAGGGGTCTTCTCGGCGAGAAGCGCACCACTCAGTGAATAGACTCCACTCCAGGGCGTAGGCATGCCTCGTAGAGGGTGCACTAGCCTGAGTGATGGTATTAACCACCGCCAACGTTAGGTTACCTAAGTCTTCCTCGTCGCGTCTTATGGACCGCACGTGGAGGTTCCACAAAACTAAGTGAGGGTGCCAGATGGTGCCCTGTCCCTGAGAGAGTAGGTCCTCTCTCAAAGTGACTCGCCAGGGGGGGCGTCGCGAGGAGGGAGAGTTCTGATATCCAGGTCTGGTTGGGCCAGGGGGCGCAACTAGCAAGACCTGCCCCTCGTCCTCCCTGACCTTGCACAGAAACTGCGCGAGTAGGCTCACTGGGGGTGCATACTTACGCATGCCCCGAGACTCGGGGTGGAGTCGCCATTCTCCCGGGGAAGGAGCTGCCGTGAGAGCCCGTTGGCCGCACGGTTGAGCCCATCCGGTGTGTGAATAGCAAGCAGCGACTTCAGCCGCGTATGACTCCAGAGGAGCAGAGGGCGAGCGAGCTGAGACATGCAGCGGGAGCATATACCCCCCATCCGGATGGCATACGCTACCGCAGCCGTGCTGTCCATCCTGACCAGCACGTGTTGCCCCCTCAGCACCGGTAAAAAGCGGCGCAGAGCGAGAAACACTGCCAACAGCTCTAGGCAGTTGATATGCCAATGCAGCTGGGTTCCCCTCCACAGGTCCGCAGCAGCATGCCCGCTACACACGCCCCCCCCCCCACCCCATACTGGAGGCATCTGCCGAAACGACAGCCTGCCTGAAAGCCTGACCTAGGGGCACACTGGCCCGTAGGAAGGAGGGGTCCTTTCCAGGGGGTGAGGGTGCGGCGACACAGCGCAGTGACAGTCTCATATGGAGCAATCCGAGCGGCGGGGCCGCGTCTGCGGATGCCATATGCCCCAGGACCCTCTGAAATAATTTCAGGGGGACCACTTTTTTTCTGTCAAACTCTCTCAGACAGTTCAGCATAGCTCGGCGCGTTCTCGTGAGAGGCTCGCCTTCATGGTGATCGAGTCCAGCTCCAACCCGAGAAAGGAGATGCTCTGCACGGGGGCGAGCTTGCTCTTTTCTCGGTTGTTCTGAAACCCCAACGGGCGGAGGTGCCGGAGCACCTTGTCTCTGTGCATAATCAATTGCTCCCGAGAGTGGGCTAAAAATTAGCCAGTCATCGAGATAATTGAGCGTGCGGATGCCGACGAGCCGAAGGGGCGCGAGGGCACCCTCCGCGAGCTTGGTGAAAACTCGCGGAGACAGAGAGAGCCCGAAGGGGAGGACCTTGTATTGCCATGCTCGACCTTCGAACGCAAACCGCAGAAACTGCCGGTGGCGTGGAAGTGTGGATATATGAAAATACGCGTCCTTCAGATCTATTGCTGCAAACCAATCCTGAGGACAAAGGCATAGCGTGATGCGCATCTGCGTAAGCATTCCGAAGCGCAGCCCCTGAAGGCAGCGGTTCAAAACGTGCAGATATAGGATTGGCCATAGCCCACCGCTCTTTTTGGGCACGATGAAGTACGGGCTGTAAAACCCGCGCTCCATCTTGGCTGGAGGGCCGGCTCGATTGCATCCTTCGCCAGGAGGACAGCAATCTCCTCTCGCAAGTTAGGGGCGGACGCATGACTGACCCTGGTGAAATACACGCCCGTGAACCTGGGAGGCCGTTTCGCGAACTGAATCGCATAGCCGAGTCTGATTGTATGGATGAGCCATTGCGATGGGCTGGCCCGCGCTAAACAGACAGGCAGAGCCCCCGCAAATGGTCCCACCCGCACAATCGCTGACGTGCCAGCGGCGGGGCAGCGTGGAGTGAGTGGGCTCATCCGGGGAGCGCTGGGGTCCCACAGGAGAGCAGGAGAGGAGATGTTCTCGTCTCGCACTCAAACTCCAGAAGAGGGGCTGGGAGTGGAGAAAGAGGAGACCGTTGTCTCGCGCTCCGTGAGCCATTGGCGAAATGCACCGATCCTGCGAGCTGGAAGGCATAGCGTCCCAGACTGGCAGTGTTCGCGCTGTCACATCCGGAGGAGGGGAAAAAGTGCTCTTTCACTGAGAATTTGATGGCGTTTTTTTTTTTTTTTTTACGCCTTTAAATAACGTGCCCCGCCTTCCAGCGGGGAAAGAGCAAATTCCCTCCTTCCCAGATGGCCCGCCTCAGGGACGCTTCGCGGTCCGTTTTACTGAACTTAGCGGGTCCTGGGCGGGGGACGCCGGTTGTCTGTGCGATGCTCGGCGCAGCCGCGTGGCCGGAGGCACAGGCGGGGGTGGCGAAGCAAAGCTGCAGGCGGGCGTCCTCGGCGAAAAAGCAGTGGATGTGGATGGCTTGGCGGCTGGGAGCGGTCATACAATCCCGCTGATAGAGACATCGCCTATCGCCTCCGACTGCTCTATCACCGCCGTGATGTCCTGGGCGAATTCACCGCCAGTGTCGCCGAACAGGCCAGCATGGGATATGGGTGAGTTAAGAAAGCGAACTTTGTCAACGTCACGCACATCACCAGGTTTAGCCTGAGGTGGCATTCCTGGATCACGGATGTGATCATCGTCCTTCTCAGGGCACACACAGCCGACTTTTTTTTTTTTTTGTAAGAGCATAGTCGGTTGCGGTGCGGAGCGCATGCTCAGTCCTGGGTCGGAACCATCCTCGCGCAGCCGGGCCTGCGCTTGGTAGCGCTGGTAGGTGGCCATAGCGTGCATGGTGAGGGGGAAGGCACTACTGTGCCCATCCAGGAAGAAGGGGATGGGGAGGCTTAGAAGATCTCACCTTGACAGCCCAACCTCCAAGGATGGTGAGGATGGAAGCGCACGCAGATCGGGCAGAAAAAAGTACCCTCAGGACTGCGTGAGTTTACTGTGCACTTCCGGGAAGAAGGGGACGGGAGGCTTTGAAGGTCTTGCCTCCTTATATCTGCCACATCACACCCATCTAGTCGGTCCGGCCGCAGGGCTGGGGGATAAACCATCACCAGACCCACGGCCGAAGCAGCCCGAGAAAGCACGGCCATCATGTTTGCTTTTTAGATGTCAACGCCGCGCTCTCCACCCCGAAGGGAGGGAGCGAGCGGGCTCGCATCCTCATCAGACAATGACAGCCCATCCTCCGATGCAGCGATGGACATCTGACCCCCGGTGTCATCAGGTGAGAGAGCGACCATCCAAGGACGGAGCGCTTCCCTTCACCTGAAGCTTGGATGGAGCGTGTGGAGGAGCGAGAGGTCCGCGGCCCGGGGGCGGTGGATTTACTCCCACTGAAACCCTCAGATCTGCCCGAGTGCCAACCGCAGTGCGGGGGACAACTGGGGTGGGTGGCTCTTTTGCAAGAGCGAGCCGCGATCTTAACTGCGCAACAGACATGACATCAGTGATGGCATGCACTGCCCGCGAGCACAGCGTTTCATGTCTGGGGGTCCAGCATGTTAATGCAGTGCTCGCGGGCAGTGCATGCCATCACTGATCGCTCGTGCCCATCATCCGGGGATAGGAAACCACCGCATCCAGAAACGCACGGTCGGAGTGACGTCTTGAAAAAGACGCGCTGCACGACCGTGTTGCTCTTTTAGGAAAGCTTTTTTCCTATATACAAACTGCTCTTGGAGGACCGGACCCAAAGGACGCCAGGCAAGGGAGAAATACCCAGCTCGACCATCTGCCACTGCGTATACGCGCTCTGGACCGGGAGAAGCTGCTTCTCGAGACACAGTCTCTGTAGACACAGGTTGGAGATACCCTCAAAGACTCTCTCAGAAGCTTCGTGAAAGGCTCTGAAATCGAAAGGATGTCGAGCATGGCACTGGCTGTGTCTTTATAGCATGACTGATTGTCATTGACGCCAGCTGTGCACGCTGACGCTGCCAACTCATTGGCATTTCATTGGCCCGTTTTTATACTCTTTCAGATGATTGGTTTCTGACGAAATCCCCATAGTGGAAGTTTCCACATAGCATTGGAGTTCCCCATCCGAAGGGGAACCCATAATTCACTCACTGTAAACTCATTTACAAGTGATTCAAATTTTAAAAAACAACTACCACATTCTTCATTCATGAGGCTGATGCAATATTTTCAAAACCAACTTTATGACCAATAATTAAAAGGCACTGTCACTGTCCTCCACTGTCACTCCGGGCTCAGATACACATCTGCAGCCATTTCGGAGTGACAGAGTTGATGATCCATGCATGGAGACTGACACCATCTCGGCGGTTACCAACCACGCACATATCAAAAAAAAGAAAAATAACTTGACCTCTTGCGCTAACTTAGTTAAAGAAAAAAGAAAAGACAACAAAAAATGAAAAAACAAACACTCCCAGTGATGCTCTCAATTCATACTCTCAAGGGAAACTTTCCCGCAAACTTCAAGCATGCAACAGAGAGAGAGAGAAAGAGTAAGAGAGACTATTTAAACTATTTAAACCAGACCACGATAAGCAAAAACGGAGTAAATAATGCAGACAAATAGATGTATACATATTAGAGTCAGTTTTAATTTACAACCATTCACCAATCAAACAAGGGTTTTCAAACAGCCAATCATAATCAACTTCACAAACACATTGCTCAATATACCATTTAAATCAGGGGTCTCAAACTCAAATTGCTGGGTGGTAATATCAGTGACTGACAATTCATAGTAGAGCGTTTTAACATTCTAGCACACGTAAAAAGTCGAAACCTTATGTAATTGATGCACTCAGATGTTCTTACCCAGAGTATCAAAGCTCCTTCTTTTTGTTGTACATATTAAAGAGGGTAGTTTAAATTGCTATGAAAATTTAATAATTCGCATAATAATAATTATTAATATGTCCCAATCAATTGTGGCTTAACCAAAAGTTTAACAAATAGCGTAAGACATCAGAATGCAGTTTGAGTAATTTTATTGACTTTACTGGCAATTGTTCTTCTCAATATCATTCTTTTTTGTAAAAGTATGTATATATATTCACATTTACTTTAACATTATCATGTTCAGCCAGCAGTACAATTTTACTAATGCACTTTTTTTATACAATTCTTAATATGCATATGAGGAAAATCCATGAATGAGACCATTTGAATCGAATATTAGCCATAAAGAGGTGTTTGTACAATAAAATACAGGCGGTATAAAACATATTATAATCCAATGATCCTTGAATATTTACAAAAATAGAGCTTTTGTAAAAAATAGAGCACTACGGACATATATTTCAATTTCTAAATCAGGCCCAGAAATAATCTGCATGTGCGTTACTCTTGACCGCACACTGAGAGAAACCGAAAGTAACCTGCATACTGTATATAGTACAGTACCTTAAATGTCCAGTGGGGATGGGGGGGGGGTGGTTGGGGAGGGGGTCAAAACCATTGTTTATGCCCATAAATAAATCATTGGTGTAAAAACCTCCCCAGATTTTGACAGTATCTTTCCAATTGATAAAGAAACAGTTGGAATGCAGAACAATTGAGAAATAAGTGAATCTGTAATGATGACCATATTTCATACACAGTGGCAATTCAAAGTGCTTTACATAAACAAGAATAAAAAAGACAAGTATAAGAAAATAAAAACAAATAATAAAAATTATTAAAACAGATAAAACACATTAAAATGAGTTAAAACAGGTTATAAAAACATTAAAAAGAAAAGAAAGACACAATAGTGTGATCTGTTGGACGTAGCACAGTGCTCATTCAGTAAAGGCACAGCTAAACAGATGTGTTTTCAGTCTTGATTTAAATGTGCCTAATGTTGGAGCACATCTGATAATTTCTGGAAGCTGATTCCATCAGCGAGGGGCATAGTAGCTGAAAGCCGATTCACCCTGCTTTGAATGAACTCTTGATATTTCTAGGTTATGTGATCCTAAAGATCTGAGTGATCTATTAGGTTTGTATTCAGTGAGCATATCTGTAATGTATTGAGGTCCTAGGCCATTTAGTGATTTATAGACAAGTAGTTATACTTTAAAATCTATTCTGAATGTAACTGGGAGCCAGTGTAAAGACCTGAGGACAGGTGTGATGTGCTTTGATTTTCTGGTTCTGGTCAGAATCCTGGCTGCAGCATTCTGGATGAGCTGCAACTGTCTGACTGTCTTTTTGGGAAGGCCAGTGAGGAGGCCGTTACAGTAATCCACCCTGCTGCTGATAAAAGCATGAAGCTTCACTGGAAACAAAGCATCTAATTCTTGCAATGTTTTTGAGATTATAGTATGCTGATTTACTAACTGCTTTGACATGACTATTGAAACTCATATCTGACTCCAAAGTCATACCAAGAATCTTGACCTTATTTTTTTGTTGTTTGACCTTTAGAGCCAAGGTATGCATTCACCTTGAGAACCTCATCTCTGTTCCCAAACACAATGACTTCAGTTTTCTCTTTGTTTGACTGAAGACATTTTTGGCACATCCAGCTGTTAATTTGATAAATGCATTGGCAGAGTCAATGGGACTGAAGTCATAAGGCAGTAAGGCTAAGTAGATCTGAGTGTCCTCAGCATAGCTGTGGTAGGAGATTTGGTTCTTTCTCATTATTTGGCTCAGAAGGAGCATATAAAGGTTGAACAGGAGAAATTCCAGAATTGAGCCTTGTGGGACTCCACATGTCATGGGTGTCCACCTCGAGCTATGGTCACCTATATTGACATAGTAACATCTCCCTTCAAGGTAAGATCTGAACCATTTAAGGATTGTGCCAGACAGCCCAACCTAGTTTGCTCAAAGTATGCCCCAAAGTATGCTGTGATGTCAAATGCAGCACTGAGATCAAGCAATACCAGCACTGTTAGTTTGCCTGAATCTGTATTTAGTCGAATATCATTGATTGTCTTTATAAGAGCGTCCTCTGTACTGTGATGTGATCTGAAACCAGATTGAAAATTGTCTAAACACCCCTTGAAGCTTAAGAACTTATTAACCTGGTTAAAAACAACCTTTTTAATGATTTTGCAAATGAAAGGGAGATGTGAGTTTGGCCTGTAATTGGTCAATAGAGTGTTATCCATAAACATGGGGTCCCTATGAAACAAACTAGATGAAAAACAGGGTTATGTCTGACTTCAAAAGTAATTTTAAGACTTGGTTAACCATGCAAGATTGGGACAGCAACTTACTCGTTGACAGCTTTTGGGTACCCTTTCGACTTGACCATGATATGGGGACAACAGGGAAGATACAAGGAGGTGGGGTAGGTCTATACGTGAACACCCATTACTGCAAATCTGTAACTGTCAGGGAAAGTTTATGTACCTCAGATGTTTAACTCCTCTGTTTCACTTCGTCCTGTTTATCTGCCAAGACATTTTCCTTAGATTTTTACAACTACCTTGTATAATAACCTGACAGCTAATGCTGCTGCCGCTTCTGCTACAGTGCAAGATGTTATTCAGAAACTGCAATGTATGTCACCTGATGCTCTGAATTTTGTAATGTGTGGTTTTAATCATGTTTCATTAAAAACATTCGACCACTTTGTACTAATATGTTGTCTGCCCCATTACAAAGAACACGATCTTGGACTTGTTATGGGTCAGTACACCACTGGGCAATGCCGGCCATAACTGTGTATTTTTCCCAAATACAAGACTGTTCTTAGGAGAGAAAAGGTTCAAACTAAAGATGTTAAGATCTGGTCAGCAGGCCCTGAGGCTTTGAGCTCACTACAATGTTTTAATTGCACTGACTGGGACATGTTTAAGCAGAGATTTGTTTATCTGGATGCACTCACAGATGTGGTGTGTTCTTTTATCACATCCTGTAGGGACAGTGGTGTGGTGTGAGGAGACAAATTCTAAAATTAAGGACACAACAAAAACAAAAATTAAGGACACAATCATTGATTTTTAGAAGAAATAATAGGGGATTTTATCCTGAAGTCCTTCATGATTTTCCATGAAGCATTCCAAATATTTCAGATGCCTTTCATGGTTTATGCAGGTATTTGTTAATGTCTGGATTATTTAGTGCTATTGAAATAAAAATATGCCAGCTTTCTGTTTACATTTTCAACATGCTAAAACATAATATTTTGAATAAAAAAAAAACCCCTAAAATAGTTTCCTTTCTGCAAAAAAATTCAAAACAAAACAGCAGCACAGATGTTATCACAAGTTTTCAAAACATTGATCAGAATCTGTAAGAGGGTTTAGAAAGATTATGATGATGAATCAAGAAGAATCATTGGTGTCAATGGGAGCACAATACAAGTGTGTATTTATGTTATTCTTTGTGATACTGCCGTCTTTGATCCTCTTTTAGTCTAGGAAAGTTGACTGTGTATGGGTTGTTGGGTGTGTTGATTTTTTTTGGTATCTTGCCATGCAGGTGGCTAATCTCAAAAATGTTTATTTAGTACAATTTACATTAATCTGTATAGTGCTTTTCATCACACACAACACTTCAAAGCAGCTTTACAGAAAGAAAGCATGATTTTACTTTACTACTAAAGTGGTTATCAGAGGTTACTATGTCAAAGTAATGTCTATATTCCAGAAATGTCCAGTAATGGGATAATACAATTATGCAGGTACTGTAATAATTGTATTTAAGTGTTTAAAGCAATTACTTTCTTTTTTTATTACAAATGTAAGGATGTAAAGTTGGAGTCATATGGTTTAAAGGGCACCCATTTGACCCCTTTTTCAAAATTTAAGAGAAGTCTTTTGTGTCTCCAGAATGTATCTGTAAAGTTTCAGCTCAAAATACCCATCATTTTATATATGATACATTTTAGAATATTAGAATTTGCAGCTCTGAGCACATTGTAGATGCTTTTCTCGCCTGTGCCTTTAAAGCAAATGTACTAGTTTTCCCTCTCACCGTTACCACATACCTGGCAGAGCCACATAGATCTCTTCCTACGGCTCAAATATGTGTCTCCATCACCTGCTGTTTCAGATAAACAGCACAGTGACAGTCATGATGGAAGCAGATCTCACACAACATTTGTAAGAAATACTACAGTAAGAACTTTCCCAATGATTATTTGTTTTATCATTGTTGTAAACCAATGATTAATGTTTTATATCATTCTATAGTATGGCATAGCTTATAGTATAATATTCTAAGCAAACCTTTAATGGTATGTTATCCACACTGAAATGCTGTCTCTCTAAAATGTCAATGTCTCATATTTCATTTTAAATTATACAATAGGTCTCAAACTCAATTCCTGGAGGGCCACACAGTTTTGCTCTGCACAGTTTTGCTCTAGCCCTGATCAAACTTAGCTGATACAACAAATCAAGCATTTACTCACTACTTACTTCCCTCCAGGAATTGAGTTTGTGACCTATGCCTTTAGTAATTTTAATGATCAGATTTTTTCCAAATGCTGAATATCAAATATCGAATATCTATAATAAAATGTTCGTGTTGTTGAAATTGCGAAAAAGTTATTCCTGTGGTTGAGTTGTTTTAGTTGATTGTGTTTCTCATGCTGTTGTGCTAGTGTTGACTTTGTGTTGTATACACATCCATGTTTCCCCTTCCTATTATTTTTGTTTTGGTTTGTGTGTTTGTTGATTGTTAATATTGTAAATATATACACGGTAAGAGGCAGTAGGGGTTGGACGCCACTTTTCTTTTTTGTAAATATTTTCACCTGTGTTTTTGTTAGTCAGGAAGATAGGTGTAGATTTTGTATTTTTATTTCTGTTATTTTATTAGGTATAGTAAGTTTCATTTGGGTGTTTAGTTAGTGTATTTTTGTTTATTATTTTATGTGGGTTCACCCTGAGGTATTTGGCTTCACGTTTTTTTTCTTGGTAATAAAAAAAGAAAAGACAAAAAAAAAGACAAATAAAGAGACCCTATATAAAGGGGTTATTAAAAGTGAATTTTATTTGTCGGGTGTTCTTTTATGTTGCAGCCTTGACCCTAGACCAGGGTCGTAACATAAAGTGGGGGCTCGTCATTTGTTTTTGTACAGCAAAAACGTTTATTTTGAATCCTTCTTGTGGATGCGCAGTGGGTAAGTCATTTAAATTTATTCTTTGTTTGGCTGCTTTCT
This sequence comes from Danio aesculapii, assembly GCF_903798145.1. NCBI lineage: Eukaryota > Metazoa > Chordata > Actinopteri > Cypriniformes > Danionidae > Danio > Danio aesculapii. The sequence continues at coordinate 3,738,662 of NC_079452.1, read as the reverse complement.
TTTTGGTGTGGAAAGGAGTAGCGAATAGTGTTGACATGGATTTTGATTTGACTGCCTTCGCACTTTCTCCGAGCACGGAACAGTTTGATCGCTGCCGTAAGGATGACTTCTTTAAAATTGCAGAGTTCTTTAAAATTGTGGTGCCGCATAAGGCTTCAAAAAAAAGAATTAAAAGATGTGCTTTTGCGTATATTGCCTGATCCGTCGGAGGCAGGTGGCGTCGAGATGGGAACGTCTTCGCCGTCGAAGGCCGACGAGGGGCTCTCAACTCTTCCACCTTTGTCTTCGCTTTTCGAGTCACCAATATTTGCACCACCAGGGAGTTTACTAAATTCGGACCCGTTATTTGTGTTAAAGTCAAAATAATTGGATTTACGAATCAAACAGGAAGAGAGCGTGGCGAAGAGGCTGAGGTTAAGAGAGCTGGAGCTGGAGTTAGAGAGGGAGCGGCTTCGAGTGGATCACGACCGGTCTCCCCCGGCTGAGGATCCACTGGAAGGTTCTCCTGCTTTTCCTTCGTTCGCTAGATTACCCGCCGCCCCTTTGCCAGCCACTTCCACTCCAGTTTCAACTCCCGATGTGCCTAACGCTCCAATTTTTGATGTGAGCCGACACATTAATTTAGCGCCTCCTTTCCGTGAAGCTGAAGTGGACAGCTATTTTACCACGTTTGAGCGGGTTGCCGCTACACTGCAGTGGCCGAAGGAAATGTGGGCTCTGTTACTGCAGTGTAAGCTTATGGGGAAAGCACAAGAGGTTTGTTCTGCGCTACCGATTGAACAGAGTCTAAATTAAGACGTGGTGAAGCAATCTGTTCTTCGTGCTTATGAGTTAGTTCTGGAGGCATATAGACAAAAATTTAGAGCCCATAAGAAAGCAGACAAACAAACTTTCGTTGAATTCGCCAAAGAGAAACAGAACCTTTTTGAAAAGTGGTGCGCTGCCAGTAAAACTACTACTTTTGAAGCTTTAAAAGAACTAGTTTTATTGATAGACTTTAAAAGCAGTGTTTCTGAAAGTTTAGTTGTGCACCTAAACGAGCAGAAGGTTAAGTCTCTCTCTGCAGCCGCCGTGCTGGCGGACGAATTCATTTTAACGCACCATACAGTCTTTTCACCAGTGAAATATGACAGGTTTGCTGTTCAGGGTGCTGAAGGGCAGGTAAAGGGCTGGATGGGTGTTGCGAAACCAGGCAGGGGAGGAGCTTTTGGGGTGCGCAGGGGCGCTCAGCAGCGTTCTGGTGAGGGCAGAGTGTGATTTTATTGCTTGTACGCTGGTCATCTCATAGCTGATTGTGAGGCCTGGAAGAAAAAAAATGCTTCAGTTAAACCTAAAGGTGTTGGATTTGTAAATACTAGTGAAAAGTCTTTGTCAGCTACATCAGGTTATGAGCCATTGATGTTACGGGGTTGGGTGGCTAGCAGCGCTAGAGACGTACCCAAATCAGTGTCTGTGTTGAGGGACACGGGAGCAGTCCAAAGTCTTCTGCTGGCTGGCACTATTCCTCTGACTCCAGAAACCTACACAGGTGCTGACGTAATTCTGCGTGGTATAGGAAAAGGCTGTGTAAAGGTTCCTTTACACAGCCTATTCCTTAAAACAGATGTAGTTATTGGACAGGTGTGTGTTGGGGTCTGCTCTGAACTTCCAGTGGAAGGAGTAGATTTTATATTGGAAATGACTTAGCTGGTGGCATAGTTTTCCCTCCCCCAATTGTGGTTAACCAACCATTAACAGATGAATCTGACGATCTGTTAACTAAATTTCCAGATGCATTTCCCTCGTGTGTCGTAACTCGTGCGCAAGCACGCAAATTTGAAGACGGGATTGACGTGTCTGATTCCTTTTTTTCAGCACTGACCGGGAGGCTGTTTGTAAAGCCTGTGTCTCCCATAGGTGACACGCCTTTGCAAACGGGACGTTCACAATTGGCTGCGGTACAAAAGGCTGACCCTTCTTTAGTGACCTGCTTTTCGGCTGTGACAGACAAAGCAAAAGCACCCAATAAAAAGGTAACATATTTCATTGAAAATGACACTTTGATGCGACAGTGGGAAGATGGCGATATTGTTCGTCAGGTGGTTGTTCCCACTGGTTACCGCTCACAAATATTAGAACTAGCGCATGATCATATACTTTCTGGCCATCTGGGCATTCGGAAAACTTACGATCGCGTTTTGCATTATTTTTTTTGGCCTGGTCTAAAAACGGATGTAGTAAATTACTGCCGCTCATGTCACATTTGTCAGTTGGCTGGCAAACCAAATCAAATTATTCCTCCTGCTCCCCTTTGTCCAATACCGGTAATAGGTGAACCATTCGAGAGCCAATTGAACCAATCAATATTATTGATTGTGTAAGACCGCTGCCAAAATCTAAATCCGGATATCAGTACATACTCACTTTGATGTGCGCTGCGACGCGCTTCCCAGAGGCTGTCCCAATGCGCAGCATCAAAGCGAAAGCTGTTGTTAAAGAAATAATTAAGTTTTGTTCCATATTCGGGTTACCAAAAATAATACAGACTGATCAAGGTTCAAACTTTACCTCAGCACTGTTCACTCAGGTTCTCAGTGAGGTTGCCATCAAACACCAGCTATCGAGCGCCTATCATCCCGAGTCGCAGGGCGCGCTGGAACGTTTCCACCAGACCCTTAAGTCCATGCTGCGCACATTCTGTGTGGAAACGGGGAAGGACTGGGATGAGGGGTTGCCGATGCTGTTGTTTGCCATTCGCGAGACAGTACAGGAATCTGTAGGATACAGCCCTGCTGAGTTAATTTTCGGGTTCTCAGAATCAGAATCAGAATCCGTTTTATTGCCAAGTGTGCTTCACACACACAAGGAATTTGTTTTGGCTACAGAAGCTTCCAGTGTACATAAAGTGACAACACAAAATAATAACAAAACAAAAAAGTTAAATAAAATAATAATAAAAAAATGATGAACATTAAACAGATGCGGTTAGTGAAGAAACCTGGATGTTGAGTTGTATGTACAGATTGTTATAAATATACAGGTTATAAGGTGCTGTGTACAAGTGCGAATGTAGAGAGTATTGCATTGTATATTGATATAAGGTGCTGTGTACAAGTGCGTATGAGAAAGTATTGCACATATTTATTGCACAGTAGGGGAATATTTAACTGTTCATAAGGTAGACAGCCTGAGGAAAGAAACTTTTCCTGTGTCTGGCTGTTTTTGTGCTTGGTGCTCTGAAGCGCCGACCAGATGGTAACAGTTCGAACAGGTAGTGTGCTGGGTGTGAGGTGTCCAGAGTGATTTTGCGAGCCCTTTTACTCACTCTGGAAGAGTCCAGTTCTTGAAGTGTAGGAAGGGTTGTGCCAGTGATTCGTTCAGCAGTCCGGACTATTCGCTGTAGTCTTGTCAGGGAAGAAGGCAAGAGGATTCAAGTGCAGGTCAAAATATATTTTTTATTTATCTAGTTGGCTGGGCAATAACAAAAACCTCCAGCCGAAAGGGCTGGAAAACCCACAGAGGGATAAAAAATCTCCAGGCAAAAATAAAAGAATATAAAAACCAAGGATGGCCTGTAGGGGGCAGACGGCAGTCTAGTACGCCAATCAACAGTGTAAAAACAAAAGAAAACTAATGCACTACCAACTGTCCCAACAGGAGGCGCACGACAGTCCAAGCCGTCAATAAATAAAGTCAATGCAAAAGTGAAAGCAAAACTGTTCCAGAGGGAGGTGCACGGCAATCCAAAACGGTCAGTCAGCGAGGGGTTAATGCCGGTGCGCTTAAGACGAGAGAGAGCGGGTGGAGTGAATGTCGGCCGGAGAGGAAGATCGCTGGTGGGCGGTAGAGGGGGAACTACAGCAGGAAGTGCGGAGGGGTGAGGAAGCCGCGGCTGATCAGCAGCAGGGATGGTTTGACTAAGGAGAAAAAAAGGCGGAAATCCAAGACAAACATTAACGACTGGCACTGGAGCCTAAACAGAAACAGGACGAGACAGGACTGGACAAGATATTATAAAACAGGATCGTAAGGTAACACACGCGAACGATAAGGTACAAGACAGTGAGAACGAGAGGACTAAATAGGAAGACTAATGAAGGTAAACTACAGGCAGGTGTGAATGAACTAATGATCTAATGAGTAAAATGACAAGTGGGTGGGGTGAGACAGCGGAGCACATGGCGAGCTGTCAAACTAACGCCATGTGCGCCGAGAAAAACAAAACAAATGAACGTGACGACAACATGCAGGTGACAGACCATGACAAGTCTACGGAGGTCGGTTTTGGCAGCTGAGCCGAACCAGACGGTGATTGAAGTGCAGAGGATGGATTGGATGACAGCTGAGTAGAACTGTACGAGTAGCTCCTGTGGCAGGTTGAACTTCCTCAGCTGACGAAGGAAGTGCAGTCTCTGCTGGGCTTTCTTCACAATAGAGTCTATGTGAATGTCCCACTTCAGATCCTGAGAGATGGTGGTGCCCAGGAACCTGAATGACTCTACTGCAGCTACAGTGCTGTTCATGATGGTGAGTGGGGGGAGTGCAGGGGGGTTTCTCCTGAAGTCCACTATCATCTCCACTGTTTTTAGCGTGTTAAGCTCCAGGTTGTTGTATCTGCACCATAACGCCAGCCGCTCCACCTCCTGTCTGTATGCAGACTCGTCACCGTTCTGGATGAGGCCGATAACAGTAGTGTCATCTGCAAACTTAATGAGTTTGATGGAGGGGTCTTTTGCAGTGCAGTCGTTGGTGTACAGGGAGAAGAGCAGTGGAGAAAGAACACATCCCTGGGGGGCACCAGTGCTGATGGTGCGGCTGTCGGATGTGATTTTGCCCATCCTGACTAGCTGTTGTCTGTCAGAAAGCTGGTGATCCATTGACAGACAGAGCTAGGAACAGAGAGCAGGGCCAGTTTGTACTCAAGCAGTGATGGGACGATGGTGTTAAAGGCAGAACTGAAGTCCACAAACAGAATCCTTGCGTAGTTCCCTGGTTTGTCCAGATGTTGTAGGGTATAGTGCAGTCCCATGTTGACTGCATCATCCACAGACCGGTTTGCTCTATAGGCGAACTGCAGGGGGTCCAGCAGGGGTCCAGTGATGTCCTTCAGATATGCTAGCACCAGTCTTTCGAATGACTTCATGGCCACAGATGTTAAGGCTACAGGTCTGTAGTCATTGAGTCCTGTGATCTTTGGCTTCTTCGGGATTGGGATGATGGTGGAGCGCTTAAAGCAGGATGGAACTTTGCGCTGTTCCAGTGATCTATTGAAGATATGTGAGAAAATGGGAGCCAGCTGGTCAGCGCAGGTTCTCAGACAGGCTGGTGAGACACCATCTGGCCCTGGTGCTTTCCTTCTCTTCTGTTTACTGAAGATCTGACGCACATTATCCTCACTGATCTGAAGAGCAGGGGGGGAGAGGAAGATGGCTGGAGGTGTTGATGGCTGTGTAGGGCGATGGTCCGGGCTGTGTTGATGTGGTATTGATGGCCGTGTAGGGAGACGGTCCGGCCTGTGTTGATGTGGTGTTGATAGCTGTGTAGGAGATGGTCCGGGCTGTGTTGATGTGGTGTTGATGGCTGTGTAGGGAGATGATCCGGGCGGGTGTGAGGTGTCTGGTCATAGGTGTCAAACCTACAGTAGAACATATTCAACTCGTTTGCAATATGTTTATTGCTGTCGATACTGGGGGACGGTGTCTTGTAATTAGTGAAATCTTTTAAGCCTCTCCACACTGATGCAGGGTCGTTAGCTGAAAACTGGTTTTGCAGCTTTTTGGCATAGCTTTTCTTAGCCACACCAATCTCCTTTGTCAATGTGTTCCTGGCCTGATTGTACAGGATCCTGTCACCACTCCTGTAAACATCCTCTTTGGCCTGACGAAGCTGTCTGAGTTTTGGTGTGAACCATGGTTTATCATTGTTAATTGACAAGTAGGTCCTGGTAGGGATGCATAACTCCTCACAGAAACTGATTTATGGTGTTACAGTCTCTGAGAGCTCGTCCAGATCTGTGGCTGCAGCTTCAAAAACATTCCAGTTAGTGCATTCAAAACAGGCTTGTAAGATCTGCTCTGTGTCGTTGGTCCATCTCTTGACAGTCCTTAATACTGGCTTAGTAGTTTTAAGTTTTTGCCTGTAAGTTGGTATAAAATGAACCAGGCAGTGATCGGAAAGTCCTAGAGCTGCTCTGGCGACGGAGCGATATGCATCCTTTATTGTGGTGTAGCAATGGTCCAAAATGTTATTGTCTCTGGTGGGGCATGTAATGTGCTGTTTGAATTTAGGCAGCTCATGTGTGAGTTTTGCCTGATTAAAGTCCCCAAGAATGATAAAAACAGAGTCCGGGTGTTGTTGTTCTGTCTCTGTGATCAGATCAGCCAGCTGTTGCAGCGCAGTACTCACGTGTGCTTGCGGTGGAATGTAAACACAGACGAGAATGAACGAGGAAAACTCTCTTGGTGAATAAAACGGCTTACAGTTAATGAAAAGCACTTCCACATCAGGACAGCACATCTTCTTTAACACAGTTACATCCGTACACCACCTTCTGTTGATGTAAAAGCATGTCCCACCACCGCACGTTTTGCCCGTTGACACCGTATCGCGATCTGCTCTGTACAGCTGAAAGTCCGGTAGGTTTAATGCGCTGTCCGGAATGGCTTCGTTTAGCCAGGTTTCCGTGAAACACAGGACAGCAGAGTTGTTAAAGTTCTTGTTTTTGCATGTGAGCAGAAGTAGTTCGTCCATTTTGTTAGAAAGAGAGCGGAGATTCGCCAGGTGGATGCTGGGCAGCGCCGTTCTGAAGCCGCGCTGTCTTAGCCTGACGAGCGCGCCGGCTCGCTTCCCACGCTTGCGCGTCTTGTAGCGTTTCCACAATGCGGCTGCTCCGCCGACCACAATGTTTCGCAAAACGCCACAAAAATCTAAATCCAGTTCTTGATTAGTTGGTGTGCACTGCCGAATGTTCAGCAGCTCGTCCCTGGTGTAACTGATCGTATTTGATAAACATAAAACAGGACAGACTAACAAAAACAGTGCAAACACTGGAGAGCCCCACACCGAAGCGGCCATCCGCGGCGCCATCTTGATGAGGTCTCCATCCTTCTCCATCCGCGGACCCCTAAAGCTGTTGAGAGAGCAGCTGTTATCAAAGAAGAAATCTCCAGTTAATGTTTGTGAGTACGTGACTCAAATGCGTGAGCGTTTAAATCGTGTGTGGGAAATGGCAAAAATAAATTTTTCATCCAAACAAGCTCACATGAAAAAATTATTTGACAGAAAGGCTGTTGCGCGAAGCTTTCAACCAGGAGATTTGGTGCTGGTTTTTCTTCCGCTGCCAGGCTCTGCACTCCATGCTCGCTTCTCAGGGCCCTACGTAATGGAACAGAAACTAAGTGAGACAAATTACCTAATTCGCACCCCCGAACGTAGAAAAAAATCTTGCGTGTGTCATATAAATATGTTGAAGGCTTACGTGGATAGAACCGCCAAAGATAAGCCTCTTTCTGAAACAGCACCAGTGTTGGCGTGTGCTCCTCCATCTCCGGTTGTGGATTCTGAGGAGGACGGGTTGAGGGTTTCAGAAATAATGACCACGCCACCGAAATTGTGCAATTCGGAATTTTTAAATAACATTGAAAACCAATTGGCATACCTCCCTTATTCACAGCGCAGGGATGTCGTTTCCCTGATCCGTGAATTCTCCTCTCTCTTTACAGATGTACCAAGTCAGACTTGTTTTATTTCATGATATTGAAATTATTAATTCGCCACCTCTAAAACAACACCCGTACAGACTTAACCCTGTAAAGAGAGAGGAGATGAGGAAGGAGGTAGATTACCTGCTTGCGAACGGTTTGGTGATACCCAGCAGCAGCCCGTGGAGCTCGCCGTGTTTGCTCGTCTCCAAGCCGGACGGCTTGTACAGATTCTGTACGGATTACAGAAGAGTGAACAGTGTGACCAGACCAGACTCCTTTCCGTTGCCCAGAATGGAGGACTGTATAGATCGCGTAGGTGCTGCTTTGTTTGTGACTAAGCTTGATTTATTAAAGGGCTTCTGGCAGGTACCACTGACGCAACAGGCTTCAGATGTTTCCGCGTTTGTAACGCCGGATAACTTTCTGCAATACACCGTGATGGCCTTCGGGATGCGAAACGCTCCAGCAACCTTTCAAAGGTTGATGCAGAGAGTTTTATCCGGTGTTACAAATTGCGAGGCATATCTTGATGATGTCGTGATTTATTCCAAATCTTGGAACGACCACATGAGAACCCTGCGTTTAGTGTTCACCCGCTTAAGTGAAGCCTCTTTAACTGGGAATTTTTAAAAATGCGAATTCGCTAAAGCTGTGGTCACTTACTTAGGTAAGCAGGTCGGACAAGGACAGGTGCGCCCGATCGAAGCCAAAGTGGAGGCTATAGTTCATTTCCCTACCCCCACCACCAAACGAGAATTACGTCGGTTCCTGGGTATGGTGGGCTATTACAGGAGTTTCTGTAAAAACTTTTCCTCCGTTGTTTCCCCTCTCACTGACCTGTTAAGTGGGTCCAAAGATTTTGTGTGGGATCAAAAGTGTGATTCAGCTTTCAGTGCAGCTAAAGACCTTCTGTGCAGTGCCCCAGTTCTCTCTGCCCGTGACTTTACTCACCCCTTTAAAATAGAGGTTGATGCCAGTGCATTGGGAGCTGGGGTAGTGCTGCTCCAAGAGGGTGAAAATGGAGTTGATCATCCTGTGTGCTATTTTTCAAAGAAATTCTCAAAAACACAACAGCGTTACAGCACGATCGAGAAAGAAGCCCTAGTGTTACTTCTTGCCCTCCTGCACTTTGAAATTTACGTGGGTGGTAGCAACTTACCTGTCGTGATTTACATTGACCACAACCCTCTGGTTTTTCTCCAGCGCATGGCCAACTCCAATCAGAGACTAATGAGGTGGTCATTAGTAGTGCAAGGTTTTAACATTGACATCCACCATAAGAAGGGTACAGAAAACGTTATTGCCGATGCCCTTTCAAGGGCTTGATATGTGTTTGTTTGTTTTCTGGTGTTAATCGTCAAAAAGAATTAAAGTTATGGGTGGGGGTGTTGCGTTAGCAGGTGTGTTTGTTTGTGTGTGTGTGTTTGTCTCTCTCTCTCTCTCTCTCTCTCCCTCTTTCCACCTGCAGGCCCCGCCCTAATTACGTAGGCGACGTGCCCTGGGATTGGAGGAAGTAACCCAGGGCGTCCTTTAAAAAGAGATCAACAGGCGTAGGGAGGGAGAGCGAGTTTAGTTGGCGTGTTGTTAAAATTGCGAAAAAGTTATTCCTGTGGTTGAGTTGTTTTCGTTGATTGTGTTTCTCGTGCTGTTGTGCTAGTGTTGACTTTGTGTTGTATACCCATCCGTGTTTCCCCTTCCTATTATTTTTGTTTTGGTTTGTGTGTTTGTTGATTGTTAATATTGTAAATATATACACGGTAAGAGGCAGTAGGGGTTGGACGCCACTTTTCTTTTTTGTAAATATTTTCACCTGTGTTTTTGTTAGTCAGGGAGATAGGTGTAGATTTTGTATTTTTATTTCTGTTATTGTATTAGGTATAGTAAGTTTCATTTGGGTGTTTAGTTAGTGTATTTTTGTTTATTATTTTATGTGGGTTCACCCCGAGGTATTTGGCTTCACTTTTTTTTCTTGGTGATAAAAAAAGAAAAGACAAATAAAGAGACCCTATATAAAGGGGTTATTAAAAGTGAATTTTATTTGTCGGGTGTTCTTTTATGTTGCGGCCTTGACCCTAGACCAGGGTCGTAACAATTGTATAACGATGGTTTGTTCTGTAGACTTTCTAAAAAAATATAGCTTAAAGGGGCTAATAATTTTGCCCCTAAAACAGTTTTTAAAAAAATTAAAACTGCTTTTATTCTAGCAGGAATAAAACAAATAAGACTTTCTCCAGAAGGAAAAATATTTTCAGACGTACTGTGAAAATTTCCTTGCTCTGTTAAACATAACTTGCAAATATATTAAAAAGGAAAAAAAATCAAAAAATAATTCTGACTTTAACTGTATTTTTAGCATCCCTATACAAGAAAGTGACATAACAGTGTTTAGTCACGCTGTTGTTTTTGCTTTTACATATGAACATGAAAAAAATGTTTTAACTTTTATTTAAATTTAAATGAAAAAAAGGAGCTGTATACATTGTGTTTCCAAGGCAATTACTGATGCGTTTTGTTTAATGTTCCAAAGAGCTCTATTGCAGCACGACAGTGGAAAATAAAACTGTATCCGTGCTTTCTGGCCCTGTTTGGCATGGAATGGAACAGCTCAGCATAAAGAACGGTTCAGCACGGTAGTGGAAAATATATTCATTCATTCATTTTCTTTTCGGCTTAGTCCCTTTATAAATCCAGGGTCGCCAAAGCGGAACGAACCGCCAACTTATCCATCATATGTTTCACGCAGCGGATGCCCTTCCAGCTGCAACCCATCTCTGGGAAACATCCGTACACACTCATACACTATGGACTATTTAGCCTACCCAATTCACCTGTACCGCATGTCTTTGGACTGTGGGGGAAACTGGAGCACCCAGAGGAAACCCACGCAAATGCGGGGAACTCCACACAGAAACACCAACTGACCCAGCCGAGGCTCGAACCAGCGACCTTCTTGCTGTGAATAGACAGCACTACCTACTGCGCCACTGTGTCACCCTAGTGGAAAAATTGGCTTAAATATTTTCTGCATAATGAGACTGCGGTCACACCTCGGTCAAATGTATATATGATCTATAATTCTTTAATTTTAAGACACAGATTAGAGCAAACTATTTTCCACTATTTAAAGTGCTGACCCCCTCCCTCCAATAAATATGCTATTTAGAAAAACATATCTGAAGTAATTTTGTTTATGCCGACAGAAAGTTATGTTTCTGTTAGCAGGAAGTTGCCAGGCAACAGAGGCATGCATATAGAAAGTGATAATTAAAGGGAGTTATTCTCATAGCTCATTTATGTTTTGTATTTTTTGATAAAATAACAATGTTTAAAGGAAATATACACATTTAAGAAAAGGCAGGGTATCACAGATAAGTGTTTTATTTCAGCAAAGTTATTAAATTGCAAAAATTAAAAAAATTACCACCTTGGTTGTTCTGGTGTTGAAAGCTAAAAAAAAAAAAAAAAATAAATTCTGAGCACAGATTTCACTCTGAAATGGAGACACATCTGTCAATTTCTCAGTGTACTCGCCAACACAAATCTTGATGTTGAAAAAAAAAAACTGCACCTTGGTATAACTGTCAGAATGCTGGACTTTGTTTTTGGATTTGTTTTGGTTTCTTTTCTCCATAGAGCTGTTGTAGAAATCTAAAAAACTCTGGGTTGTAGAGTAATTATTGGGTTGACTAATCCAAAGAAAGATAAATCGGTTAAGATCAGGTTATTTCACAACGCTTGATGGAAACATCCTTTGTCAGCTTGAGGTTTAACCCAGGGATTAATTTTGGAGCCTGTCCACATGAAAGTATGACACATGCAGTAACCAGCCAGTCATGAGAGACATGAGAGAGTCAGTTTGATTCAGTTCTCATGAGAAATTCACTTTTGTGTTGAAAATTAAAATACAGTATCAGACTAATAAAGCATTTAAACACATAAACAAGGCAGACATAAACACTGCTGACATCGCAAACATTTAAGAAGCAGCTTTATTTAATTATCATTATATCAATTTAGATCAATCATTTATTGTAATAATGTAGGTTCGCAAACAGCTTATACGGCAGAAATTTTAAAAGCTTTATAAATAAAAGTTAATATAAATTTATAAATTAAAGTTAATTTATTAGTTAGTATTTAATTGTCCATTTAAAGGCTTTATTAATATTAATTTGTAAGGCGATTTGAAAGTATTTGAATATGTAATATATATATATATATATATATATATATATATATATATATATATATATATATATATATATATATATATATATATATATATAACCATAAATATAACATTCACTATAAACAATACACTGTTTTGATTTATGTTGTAGCAAAATAATAGAAATGACAGAATCTATCATTTCTGTTTTAGATTTTCATTCTTGTTTGTTCAAGAATAACAGTAGTTTCGAACAAAGTGTGTTAATGCTTTGTCTTCTGGGTAAATTTCACCTTTTATAAGACCAGAACCATTCATTGTAAACCATTTAGATGTTAGAATGTCCACAATTGATTTGAATTTGATCTTCACATGTGTACACCAAGTAACTTCATCCATTTTTTTCTGATTTGGGAATGATTAGTCAGTACAATTATTTTTGTGAATATGTTTTGCCCACAATGGAATCTTCTTGCCAGAATCTCCTCAAAAGTAGTGTGCATTCTCTCTTGCATAGACTCATTAAATGTACTGAGGTGCTCAAACCCATCAGTAAGAGAAGCAACTCATAGGAGCCAGATTTCATTCTTAAATAAATTAGCATAAATTGAGATGTTTTCTGAAAGGAAGGCAGTGATTTCTTTTTTAAGTTTTAACAGTATGGCAGTGCCGTCAGTTGTGGTTCCTAATGAACCCATATACATATTCTCAATACTGAAAATATTAAGTCATTGTACAGTAGTGTAGATATTTCTGTTCCAAAGAAATCACTCGTGAATGACCCTTTCCCATACATACCTCACAAGAACAAGTATAAACAATAAACATACTGTTTTTAAATAAATACAGTAAATACACTGGGCATGCAAAAACTAGGATGTTTTCAGCTTCCAGAAATTGTGTACAGATCCCTCACTCTAAAAACGAATGTGTTGAAAACAACACAACATGTGTTATTTTCAACACATGTCCTGAGTGTGCTCAGGGACAACACATGTTGAGTTAAGTTTAACACACAAAATGTGTCATAAAATGTAACACATTAATGTGCAGCAAAAGTTGACACACAGATGTGTTGTTTTTGTATGTATCTAACACAAATATGTGTTACTATTTAGTTTTTATAATTTTAAATGTAAAAATGATTATAAATGCTAAATCAATATAAAAAATCTCACAGGAAACATTAAACAACAGTTCACATACTGTTTATTTTTTCCCCTTTAACATGGGATTAATGCATTCAAATGTTTTACAGCATTTCATTGTACAAACAATTCATTGTACATAATATAAAAACTCACTTTATAAAAGCATTCATTAAATTGAACTCATATCTGTTACGCACACCAGATAAAATGTCAAATATGTGTGAAACAGTTCCCAACATATACATTTTCAAAATTATTCACAAGTGAAATAAAGAAATAACCATAGCACACTGCTCATGCATTCACCTACATGTAAGGTGCTTGTCTTAACAAAATAAATCATTGTCAAATCTAGTCAAAACACTTCGAACATTTAGGTAACTCTTTATAGTAACGACACACTATGAATCATTTATTAAGCATTAGCAAATAGTTAATTCACTATTTGTTAAGCTAAGGCTAACTCTACATTATAAGACATTAGTAAGTGGTTCATAAATACAGCTACAAAGGCTGTATTCTTGACTTATAAGCACATTTAAAATGTGCTTAATGATTGTACTTTCATAATTCATAATTTCAAATACAAATGGTTTGTAAATAATGCAGTCCTTAACTTATTAGTGAAAAATTAATCACAAGCAAAGTATGAAAGTACAATTATTAAGCACATTATAAATGTACTTATAAGTCAAGAATACAGCATTTGTAGTTGTATTTATAATCCGCTTACTAATGTCTTATAATGTAGAGTTGGCGCTTAACAAATTATTGAATTCAGTATTTGCTAATGCTTAATAAATTATTTATAGTGTGTAGTTATTATAAAGTGTAACCAAAGTTTCAACCACTAACATTTTTAAAACAAAATTTTGTATTTAGGAGTTACATACTGCTGATCACAAAATGACACAATGTCTAGAGATCTGTAATCTATTAAGTCCCCAGGCAGCAAAGCCATGTCAAAATCATTTGTTCTGATGACACTGAAGGAAAAAAGATGCTCATCAAAATACTTAACTCTTAAAAGTCTCAGAAACATAAGTGCACATTCTCTTTCACTTTGGGGAATAATGTGTAAAACTTCACCAAATAAGGGTTCTCCCCTTTCATCTGCTTTTAAAGTCAGAATGCATCCTGTCCGGTATGTTGTCCCCAAAAAACTGATATTATTACTCACATGAATTGAACTGGTGTAAGTAAGAGTCTCAAAATGTGTGTCTGTCTTAATCTTGTCAAGCAATTTGTCACCCTTATACAAAGATGCAATTACGACTGGGAAAGCATTTGGTACAATCATCTCAAAATTGTGTTTCGAGCTTAATTTCCATTGGTGCATTTGCTGAATCTGGTGTTTATGAGCCAGCGTTTTTGAAATATTACGAAAGTTGCAAACAACTTGGGCATGTCGCTTAAGAGGGTGATGTTTGGCTTCGAACCTCATACACCACAACTTTGAAAGCGGTCCAAACAAAGTCATAATACTCGGATAGTGTGTCATGTAGTGATGTTTAGGAATTAGATTCCTTTCAGGATAAAGAATCTTGAACTGTGTATGGTGATCAATTATTAGCTGCTTAAGATGGACAGCAAGCCCTTTTGACGCAACAGGCGCAAAAATTATGTCACAAATTTCCCTCAACATTAGGAAAAGGTGCCAGTGTGGGCTCTGTGGATCAATTAAATCACCTAACAGAAAAGGCAAAACTAGTAGTAAACACCACATCTGTGATGCAGTCTGCTTAATAGCATTTTCAGATGTCCTCAGATTGACAATTACACTAGGTTTATTTTTTTGATTTCCATAGCCATAGTCAAAAGCTGCTATTCTTTCATTTAATAGTTCCAGAGAAAAACATTTCTCTTCATAAATGAAATGCCGCAGCATCAATTTGACCTCAAGAGGTCCGACTCCTTCCAACACATCATGCATAATGTCCACACCAATATTCTCAGTGACATGAAAATACTGTAGGCTGTTTAGGCATGAGTTATGCTTGACACCGGTTGCACTTGCATCATTCAGTTGTACATGGTATGCATAGTTTTCCCTTGTACGTCTTTCTGTGTTATTTTCATCAAAAATAATCTGAGAACTTGATTTGTCAATTAAACAAAATTGACAAAATCGGTTTGCAGAGAAACTTTCCACATAGCCACAGAGTGAGTGACAGGCAAGATTGTCCGCTGTCAGCAAACAGACTGTTCCAAAAAGTAACTGATATTTATCGTGTATTTTAACCTCTATACCATTCTGTTCAATTTCTTTTAAGTCTGTTAAAAGAGGTTCCAGAATTCTGTCAAAACCATAAATGTCTTTATCAACAGAATTAAATAAGAGACATAAATGGATATTGGAAAGTACAGAATTGTTTTCTGACAGCACATTTCGTAAAGCAAAGTAAACAGCCCCCATTTTATGAATCTTTGTTTTAGATCCAAGAGGATTAGTTGTTTCCAAATCATCGAAGTATAACTGAATTTGTAATGCATTTGGATGGTTTCGGTATAGAGGATGTTTAGAATAATGAGCACCATCACAATAATCATGCATTAAATCCCGTCCTCCGCAAAACTGCAAATACATATTCTGCATTTTGTCACAACTAAATAAAAATTTGATTGTGTTAATTATTGAGATGTATTGACATGTGACAGGCACAAGCAACTGGCTTTTCCCCCCATTCTTTCTAACACAATCTAATCTGTGACCAAGAAACACTTCTGTTGGTTTCTCAAAGGAAAAATTGTCAGAAAAGTACTTAGTTAGTTTAAATGTAGTATCTATGTCAATAAACATGTTTCTAGCATTGTCAAAATCCTTCATAAGTGTTTGAACTTCAGTACTATCTAGCGGAACTGCCAAGTTCTTTAGTAAAGTATTAGTCTTTTCTTGCAAATGACCTAAGGTACGGTCAATATCTTCTTTTGTGCAGGTTATACTTTTTTGAACATCAGTATAAGTTACATTAGCAGAGGCATACATGCTGGCAGCAAAAGCTGCAGCACAGTCTTTTAGGTTTAAACTGCTCTGAGCAACTTGCTCTGTTTCAGACATTTGGGCATTATCCTCAAAATTACTTATTCTGCTTTCATCAATTTGATTGGATATATCTAAGTTCTCTGTGTGTCCTGACTCTTCAGAAGGGCATGAATTCATTTTAAAATGATCTCTGTTCAGATGTTTTAAAAAGGAATTGAAATTATGATATGTTCTGGGGCAACCATTTTGACTACAAATTAAAGTTAGGTTGTGACTATCAGAGAGTGCATGCACTTCCCTTAAATGCCAAATTAACCCCTTTGTTCCAACAAAATCATTTTGAAGACACTTTGGACATGTGTACATGCTTATTTCAATTAGGTACGAGACTGCATCTTAGCAATCAATTCCATGACCTTTGATCGTTTGCAAGATGACTGGGACAAAGACTGGTCATATATATACTCAAAAAAAGAAAAAACAGAACACAGTTGACATGGATACTGAAGATTGCACAGCCAGAAGAATTTGAAAAGTCTGTCTACAGCACAGGTCAGGCTTTCAACATCAAGTGGAAGAGCAAAAGAGTCATTCTTTGCCACAATTACATACTGGGATCCATGTCCTAAAGAACCAATGGAAACCAACTGCGGCTGAGCTGACTTCAGGGTCCCTTTCATGGATTCAGCGAGCAAAGTTGTAACGTTGGTACCAGCCTTCAGGAATGAAACAATGAAAAGCATTAGAAAATGTTGCTGCAATAGAAACAATTTTATTTATCACAAGTTCACACAATAAAAACTATACCGGCACTTGCTCCAACAGGTAGGACATAGCAGAAGTCACACAGCATTTACTCCCAGCAACACTTCTCCCAGATGCAGTGGGTGGAAGAAGATGAATAAGGATCTTCAACATAGTGTAACACAGCTCATCTTGAAGTGAAGATACAGGTCAAATGCAAAAGAAGAATTTAAACAATTATTTGAAATTAATACTTTACCTTGAACAGAATATTAATATTCACATTAAGTTTTCTCTTTTAAACTAAGTTTAGAAAAGTGTGCACATGCAACAGACATTTTGGCTGAAACTCATACCATCATGCTGATTGTCAGCCTTCTCCAGTAAGTGTCTGATGTCATTTTTCTTCTCCAAGGATGCTATTTCCTTGAGTTTTGGAATTATCGTCCCTTCCCATTTCCGGATAAACAAGTCTTCTTTCCCATCTGTGAGCTTGGAAAATTCAATGTCCATCTCAAAGAAAGAAAGAAAGAAATCAGAAACAAAGAAATATTAATATTACAATTACGAAAGAAATGTGTGTGCAGTTCTGTCTTAGTTGAGCATGTCTATTACCAAAGCTGGCATGTCAAGAAATCTGGGATATTCCTTGAAGATTTCAGCAACGGTTGGGGATTTTGTTGTTATCCATCTCCTTCGGTAACTGAAGGTTTGATCGATTGCAGTCTTTATTGATGATGAATTCTCTGGTGATGGTCGCATCCTCTTTATCAGAGTCAACCACTCACTTGGTACAGTTTCATCTAGACTTGGCAAAGAAGGTTGCGGTGTACAATGACGACGTTTCAAACTGTACACCCGCTGGCTCTGTTGAAGCTTCCGTCTGATGTTACGTAATCTCATTTCAATAAATCCACTGTGTGATGGCCCATCAAAAAAATGCTCCTGACATTAGTAATGCAAAAACAAAACTAATTAATTCAAGTATACATGAGCAACTAATATATGCATTCCTAATAAATTCAGTTTATAAAGTAAAAACATTCTTACATGTCCCTCATTTTCACCAAAGGGCACCTGAATCCTTAACGAGGGGAACAATGACACAATCTCTTTTGCTAGTGACAGCTTTTCTGTAGCAGACGGATAGCTGAAAAAGTAAAAATTAAAATAAAAATAAAAAATAGTTGCATAAATTGCTCTTACACAAACATTGACAAACATAAAAAAACTGACTAAACAGTGGTACTTTAGAATTGATTGGGATAAACTGATTGTTAAATGTATTTATTTTTTAAAAATGTTAAATGTAGTGTTTATTTTAATATATAACTTATTTAAATAAATGTAATTTAATTAATTTGCAAATAAATACACCTTACATGAAATAAACAAACCACATACTCACAATCCATGTTTCTCTACAAGGTCACTGACAGCAACTTTAACAAGAATCTTTCTAGAGGAAATAGACAGTGTCTTTGTCTCTTCATGTTCTCTCAGAATTGTAGGGGCTTTTTCTTCAAGCAGCGTCAGCAAACTAGTTGTGGTGCCAGTCTGAGTTGAATCTGTTAAAGGACACTAAGAAATGCCAAAACCATTTTATTTATTTAAATGTTTACTTTTATCTATAGTAATATAAAGGGAGAAAGATATTAATGTTTTACCTGTAATGAGTGCACACTTCTTTCTAATGAGTCGGGGGTGTTGCTTGCAATATAATATATTTGATATTTGTCAAGCTCCTGTACTCCTGCATTTACATCAGTGTCAATGAACTCTTGAAAATCTGTGTCAAATTTCAATATTCTATCAAGAGATAGTTGTTGAGACAGTTCAGGTTTGACTGAGGCTATCAGATCTCCAACACTGCCAATTGTGAATAGTTTTCTCCATATTTCCTTTCCGTCTATGAAGACAGTTGCAACAACTCGGTGTAAAACTGTTAGAGTGACTGTAATTTGTTCCTCGACTTCCATCATCTAAGTAAAAGAGAGAGAAATCCATATATACACAGCACAATGAGAAAACACACACACACACACACACATGTAACTGTGTATGACAATAAAATGTACATTTTAAATAGTATGTGACTAGTCGGTGTTACGGAAGCAGACGGACAAACAAGAGGAGTAAGTATAAATGAGGTTTATTACAACAGCAGAGTAATGTGGATAATGATTGAGAGTTGAAATGGAGTTTGGATGAACTGATGATTCTCTTTGCCAGGTGGGATGACAGACACAGAAGGATGACCGAATGCACACACCAGAGGACTTGCGGGGAAGACAGACTGACGAGACACACAATGTTGACAGGACAACTGGAACACTGGACAGACTGGAATGAAAACAGAGTACAGGTAAGTATATATGCTGAGATCGCAGGGGAGTGAAACCTAGGAAGTGGTTCACTCAGAGTCCGCTTCGTAGGAACGAGACCGGACAATGAGTGAAGTGAGGTGTGTGCTTATATAGTGAATGGGAGTGATTGGGTGCAGCTGTGCGTGGTTAATACTCAGGTGAGGGTGTTCGATGTGTGATGTTGGTGGAAGAGCCTGGCCAATCCGTGACAGTCGGGTAGCACAAAATGGCGCGCAATTTTGATTATATTAAATATCTTTATATTTTAGACATTGTTTATGAATTTGCTCACACCGCGGCGCCATTTGGTGTCTGTACAAAGCGCCCAACTAACGTTATGACAAGGGATTCTTGTTCAAATTCCTGCCGCAGAGCGTCATCTTAGGTTTTATATTTAATAACGTTATGGTAATAACGTAAATGTACAAAAAAAAAAAATTCCGGTTACGTTACCTCGAGTGTCAGAGACGCGAAGACTTTAACGTGACGCGAAGATTTTAAAGTGACGGCAACTCTCATACCAAAATGCAATACATATTTAGGGTAAATCTTTCGCCTTAAATATGTAACATATTATTAACACTTCTGCCAAGTGCCAACGCAGTTTTACAAAAGACGCGCCAGAAGCGTTAGCTTGCGCAGCTAAAGTTAATGTTAGTTCCATGACAGAGTTGCCAAGTCACCCGTGTATTTGGAGTGAGAACATGGAGACATAATAAAAGTAACAAAAAAAACTTCTTGGACAATTAACACAAAACATTCTCACGCAGAGTGGAAGAAATATTTACTATCGTAGACAATTTTTCATCAATTTCACTCACCTGAGGCAGAGAGGTGCATTATCCGACAGAGCTCTGGGAGAGCGACGGTTGAAAAAGAAAGTCGCCGCGCATGCGCGTGCAGAAATTCACAGCAGAAATACTTTACAGTCTATGCATAAATCCTGAAATGCAGAATTTTCAGCCACATACTCACAATGCTTTTTTTATATTACCATCATGATAAATAAACACATAACACAGTGCCATCTGACTACAGGCAAAAATGCATTTTATTCCAACATACTGTTTAAATGTTTAACACAGTCATTGTGTAAACAATTAAGCACAATATTAACACACAATGTGTCTGTAGTAACACAAAATGTGTTACGAACTGTTTAACACATATTTTGTGTAAATTTTTAACACATCATTTTTAAGAGTGCTGCAACATGCATTCTCCTGTGGCAACACAATGCTTGTGGATGAATGATACAACAATTCTGCCATGCAAAGGTAAAAGACTGTAACTTCTTGTAAGTATCTTGAATCAATATCATTGTTTTTTTTTTCAAGAAAATAATGTGTTGTCTTAACAGTAACTTCCAAAAGCCCAAGCGAAATCAAGGCAGAACACCGTAACATGAGTTACCGCTCTTTGACTTGGTT
The DNA here is from genome assembly GCF_903798145.1 of Danio aesculapii. Taxonomy (NCBI): domain Eukaryota; kingdom Metazoa; phylum Chordata; class Actinopteri; order Cypriniformes; family Danionidae; genus Danio; species Danio aesculapii. The sequence goes on along the minus strand of NC_079452.1, from coordinate 3,718,138 downwards.
TTGGTATACTCAACTTAAGACCCTATGCCAATCCTATTTTTGTACCCCTACCCCTACCCCTTCCCCTTTCCCTTGGCCCTTAAAAATGAGTGTTAAGGGGGAGGGCTTCAAAATTTACACCTAAAAATTGGGCCAGCACACCAGCACCTGCATCTGTCATCATATGTCATTGCAATCTCTCACTTCATATGAGATCAGACGATCACAACTGCTGTAGTTATTCCAGTTGTGTTATTTTTTGGTATTTATCTTCAGGAAATCACTGAAGGCATATATTATGTTATGCAATAAGATCATAACTGTACTGTGTATTTACAACGTTATAGCAGACATTGCCACATTACCAGAGAAGCCCATTCCCAGCCACTAGACTTTTCTTGAACCGTAACCCTTACCACAACCTATTGGTGGTTTTAGTTAATACATGGATAATTAAATTTTTACTATGATCTTTGAGCTGAAGATGCTGGATGTGGAAGTCCTGGGCTGGTGTAATTACACACGGTCTTCTGTTGTAAGCCTGGTTGGATGTATTGCCAAATACTTTGAAATGCCTTTGGCTTAAGGTACAGAAATGAAAACAGTGACATTTTTATTGTGGCCAGCCTAAGACACACATGAGCAATAATTATGCTGTCTAATCAATATCTTGATGTTCCAAACTTGGATAATTTAGCTGGAGAATGCTCACTAACATATATTTAAATGCGTGAAAACAATATTTGAGCCAAATAGGCCATTTGTGTATAAAGTTTTAGATCTTTGACTTTAGTCCATGAAAAATTGGAGTAAAAACAAAAGTATTGCATTTGTATTTTTGTTGAGTGCATGAATAATTAATGTATGAGACAAAAAAACTGAAGCATTTTAGAAACTAATTTACTGAACGTTGTGAGAAAACAAGATGAAATGCATTAACGGTATATGGTAATGAATGCTGTGCTAATTGTGTTTAGGGAAAATGTGACTGCATATTGGACAATGTTAGTAATTGTAAAAAATAAATAAATAACAAAAAAGGAGGGAAAAAAAAGTTAATTACAGCCATGAGTCATGAGGTCTCAAATGATGAAATGCCAACAGTACTCTTACCTCATAGATACACTAGATATCACATACGAACCCTGAGCATGCGCCAATAACGCCGCCACATTCGTACAGTACTCCCAGGACAGAAGTCATTCATCCACACTAGTCAAGACAGTGTGCCAACATGAAGAAGCTGGACTTTAGCGCTATGTACAGGTCTAGTAACGAGAAAACAAAGAAAACAACGCACAAAGGCAGAACATTTCATAGGTAAGATTTCATTTTTTACATTTTTGTATGTTACAAACTTTTCTGCTCAAATGGTCACACCAGCTGCAGTGCCCTCTGGTGGTCTTCAAGGGCACCAATTTTTGTTTTTGTGTTTTGTATCCTAGTCATGTGATCACTCCTTGTTTCCAGCTGTCCCACATTGTCTAATTAGTTCTGTCTTTATAAACCCTGTTATGTTGTGTTTAGTTTGCCTTTGGATTTTCAATTATCTGTTTAGTTCTGTCCTGCTTTATTCGTGATCCGGTTCATCTTGTTTGTTTGTTTGTTTGTTAACTTTGTTTAGTATCATTACTATGTTTTTGGATTCCTGTTTAGTTTTTGTTTGATTTACTCTTGTGCTTAACTTTTGCACTTTACGTTTTCGTAAATTTTGGTACCTTGCCTGTCCCTTTGCCATTTTTTGGATCTTTATTGTTTGACAATAAATGTGTTTTGCTGCACTTGGATCTTTCCCTTGTTCTTGTAATACCCAGTCGTGACATAGTCCAAAGGCCACACCAAAATCCAGCAGCAATTTCTCTCTCTCTCTCTCTCTCTCTCTCTCTCTCTCTCTCTCTCTCTCTCTCTCTTGCCTCAGCTCCCCCCCCCCCCCCTTTTTTTTATTTTATTTTTTTTCCAAGTATGAGTCTCTGAATGGGTCCTCCAGTGACTGAAAGGAAGCGGTCACTATATTTAATTAATGTCTTGATTACCCTCTTTCTAATGAAGAGATGGAGGAGCTTGGGATAACTCAATTTTGGGAGTTTGTTGTCCACCTTAAAGTGAATAGTCTAGAGGTTGATTCCATTCCCAACATGATTTTCACTTCAGAAGCCCCACCTAAAGATACCATTTCCCCTGACTTTCCTTGCATGGCCTTAGAGTTTATTGACTCACTTCATGAGATTTTGGATAGTGTTGAGACTCAGCCCAAAATTGATCTTTTTGAATCCCTGCTTTTGGTTAACTTTTGGTCCTGAGACACCCTTTGAGTTTGTTTTTGTTCCAGGACCCCTTTCTAAAATGGCTTATGATGTGGAATTTTGTTTAAACAAAGCTCATACTTCTGAACCTTTTTGCAAAGTGGACATTAGTTCAGATTTCATGCCTAAGATTGTGTACACTTTACATCAATTGCCAAAGATGGTCGAAAGCTCCGAGCTTTAGTGCCATACCACAGCTATATTCAAACCAGTGCCTGAACCCTTGGCTATTTTTGAAATCTTTATTTTATAATTTTTTTCTGACTTTGATTTTTCTGTTCTTAAAGAACCGTTTTTTTTTTTTTTTTTAATATTTTGGAAACATAATTTTTTGTTTTTCTTGAGTTCTTGTTCCCCAGTACCGATGAGCCTTCGCCTTCAAGCCCTGGTGAGCGTTCGCCTTTAAGTGCCAGCAGACCCTCGCCCTCAGGTGCCGGCGGACCCTCACTCTCAAACTCTGAGCTCTCGCCCTCAAGCGCCGGCGGACCCTCGCCCTCAAGCACCATCTGACACTCGCCCTCTTTTGGTTTGTACTGTTGGTCTGTCCCACCATGGTCCACTTCTGTTCCGCCTCCCTCCTAGATGGATGTTTTTGGGAAAGTCTGGTAGCCACTCCTTAAAAAAAAAAAAAGGGGGGGGGGGGGGATAATGTTACACCTGCTGCAGTGCCCTCTGGTGGTCTTCAAGGGCACAAGTTTTTGTTTTGGTTTTTGTGTTTTGTATCCTAGTTATGTGATCACTCATTGTTTCCAGCTGTCCCTCATTGTCTAATTAGTTCTGTCTTTATAAGCCCTGTTATGTTGTTTAGTTTGCCTTAGGATTTTTAATGTTCTGTTTAGTTTTGTCCTGCTTTATTTGTGGTCTGGTTCATCGTGTTTGGTTTGTTTGTTTGTTAACTTTGTTTAGTATCATTACTATGTTTTTGGATTCCTATTTAGTTTTTTGTTTGATTCACTCGTTTGCTTAAATTTTGCCTTTCACGTTTTTGTCGATTTTGGTACCTTGCCTGTGCCTTTGTAATTTTTTTGGATCTTTGTTTGACAATAAATGTGTTTTGCTGCACTTGGATCTTTCCCTTGTTTTTGTGATACCCAGTCGTGACACAGTAACGTTATTGATGATAATACAGTCACTCAATGTAATCACCATAAGGCAAATAAGCACTAATTTGCACTAAATACCAGGCTTATGCTAGTTTTGTTGAATAAAATAAGCAAACAAGAAATATGACTACAAGATGCTGCAGTGCTAGAAACTTGTATTACTGTCGGCTAAGGGAACGAGTCATTCATAAGAGGGGAGTGTTTCTGTACATGGATTGGATTAAATTTAACAGGGAGGGAGGATCGTACCTTTTCATGCACACAAACACTCGCTCTTTGTCAGGAATGCCAGTGCAGTCACATATCCATCCATGTAGAAAAGTGATGTAAAATTATGATTTTCGTAATGAAAAAAAAAATTGCATAATGACCACAAGGAAAACTTCCAATCATAGATATATGTGTGTATATCTGGCTCTGGATGGCCACAGTCCTCCACTGCACCTTGGTCCTGCATTCGTTTCAAAGGAGCGCTACCCTGTACTAAAATGGCTCTATTGACGCATTCCTTTCAATAGGCAACAACAGGGTAGGCAACATCTAATGTAAATATCTATGATCTTACCTTAGTTTTGTCTATCCTGGTCCCAGACGTGAAGTAATAATAAGCTTCCACATAATCTGCTAGTTTTATCAACATCTATTGTTCAAAGATGATTCTTTGGGTGAGTTAAAGGCCTACGTGATTTATTGGAATGTGCTTTTTTTCTCTCTTTTTCCTTTCTGGCTTTGGGAAACTGTACACAATTCTCTAGTGTTTGATCATAAATGAAATTACGATCTAACACATCCCCTACAGATCCTGTATGCCATGTGACTGTAGGATATGATGTGTAATCCATCTAACAGCAGCTTCACTGAACTATTGACTTCTCTGGGTGGACATTTCCTGTGTTGTGTGTGGGTGAGGAGTGGAAGAGGAGGGAGGGGGAGGATTTGGGGATTTATGGTTATTTATTTATTTATTTGCATGGGGTTATTTCTGCGACAATGTAATATTTACTGAGATCACCGTCACTTACAAGCATACAATTTCTGTAATATATTTATTAGATATATAAATATCATTTACTGAACAATACTATTTAATAAACATCAGTTATAAAAACAGTGCTCTGATATGAATTTATATTTATATGAAGATAATAAACACAGGTGTGAATTTGGTAAAATGTATTACATGTTACTTACTAGGTATTTCTCACAAATAAAGAATTATGACAGTCATTACCAGGGAAAGTGGGGTTACTTTTTGAAAAAAAAAAAAACATGTGAACATACATTTTTCCAACTGCTTTGCTAGATCAGTGTACAGACCACTCACATTGGTCATTAGCAGCATTTTAGTGTGGGAAAAATAAGCCACGTGCCTCAGCTTGTTAGACGGCATGATGAAATATGTCTGAATTGTATGACTACATCCTGTTTACATCTGCAAATCAATGGCTGTCTGGTTGTTAAAGAATGTGCAATGTTTTGACTTGTCTGCCATCTGCAATAGTATTGTAGGAGCATGTGCAGATCATTGTCCATGCACTAAAATGAATCTTGAGACTTAAACTTATTTGATTATGAATTACGTTTTCTTTTAAAAAAAAAATTAAATTCTAGATTCATTATTTTTTTAAAATGAGATAATTTTGCTAACAACTCAAAGAGATAAATTTAACATTTTTTTAATCATACTAGTGCAATTATTAGGCATACTTTGAAGAACCAAATTAGCTAATAAAATTGAGGAAAGATGGCTTCATACAATTTAAGAGAATTTGTTAAATTATGTGCGTTTAATTGAGATGTTTGCATTAGAATCTCAACAAGAGCAGTGATCAGATGACATTTCAAAGGATCAGATCAACAGTGCACATGTTAAGAGGTAACATTTCATTTCAAGCTTGTCTGGGAGATTCATTTTAAACTGACAATGTATAGGACTACGTTGGTATTTCCATCCATTTGAAAATGATTTGCTTCTATGTTCATTCTTAATTATTTAATTAAATTAAAATAATTATTTGCATTGTAATATAACAGCAGTGATCAGGCAGCATTTAATCGGGATGGACAAAACAACAGGGATCAAGAGGTAGGCTAAGCCTTAGCTAGTAGCTATACCTTTTAGCTATTCAGTTAGCTTTTATATATTTTATGTGTGAAATCCAAATACTGTATGAACTTGTGTCATATGTAATTTGCATATATTGTCATATATCAGATTTCTACATGGGGCATTGTGTTTCTAGGTCTAAACAAAGTTAGTTTCATGTTTTGGGGTTCTTAAGGACATAGTAATAAAATATATAATACAGTAAATAATATTTTACAAACTGCAACAAAGAAACAATTATAAGATACATTTTGAGATAAAAAGTCACAATTATGAGATAAAAATTCATCACAAGTGATGAAAAGTGGTACATTTGAGACAGTCACAATTATAATATGCATGAAGTTTTCAGGTGAAATGTTAAAATGATTAATTCAGGTCAACTGAGAAGTCATTCATTATAAGATGAAGTTGCAATTGTGAGATACACAGACACAAATCATGAGAAATTAATTACACTGCCAAATACACCCATACTGTAATTGCAAAAATAAAGTTATTTTTATTACCTAAGGCAGAAATTAATATACATTTTTTAAAAGATCACCACCGAGATCTATTTGCGTAAGTTTACATGTATATAGGACTAACATTTGCAGTATCAGAGCACACATGAATTAATATACACAGAGTTTACAGTGTCTGATATCTGCTTTCATTTCTCAAGCCTCCCACTCACAGTGTAACATGGAAAAGTTATGATCTCAACCCACCAACGGCATCTGTCTCCACTGCTGATTGCCCTCTGTGGAATTATGCTGACAGTTTTCAAATAGGTAATTTATGTGTCTGTAGACTTTCGTCTAACATTAATTCCCATTGAAAGCCATTGTCATTCTCTTGCATTTGATTATGTTGGCCTCTTGCTGTACTCTGTCTGCGCTAAACAGACCGGAATAAGCATGATGAAGGCATACAAAAAGTCTTCCCCTGGATTTCCTGTCTTCCTCTTTATTGTTACACAATAAAGACATTAATACAAAACAAATCTGCTCAGCCAAGATTAACAGCAGGATTGCCAACTTTTAAGTTCAGCTCTGTGTGAGTTGGGTTAAACTTTATTTAAATTCAGTATATTGCTTGAATTCATTCTGTTTTCTTCTTCAATTACTAGTATTATTTAGAAAAAAGGTTAAGCAAAAATTGCTGCAAATATCTTTATAGTGAGGCTGTCATCTACATTTTAAAAATACCCATTAATGAAGAGTTTGCATATTTTGTGATTCAGTTTTTTTTTTTTTCTTTTATTTATACTTTTATTTTTTTTTTTTGTTGGCCACTTTGTAAGGTACACCTTACTAGTACTGGGTTGGACCCCCTTTTGCCTTAAGAACTGCCTTAATCCTTCGTGGCAGTAATTCAACATAGTACTGGAAATATTCCTCAGAGATTTTGGTCCATATTGACATGATAGGACCATTTAAGTACAGTGAACTCATTGTCATGTCCAAGAAACCAGTCTGAGATGATTCGCGCTTTATGACATGATGCATTATCTTGCTAAAAGTAGCCATCAGAAGATGGGTATACTGTGGTCATAAATAGATGGACATGGTCAGCAATAATACTCAGGTAGGCTGTGGCATTGACACGATGCTCAACTGGTACTAATGTGCCCAATATGGGGCAAGAAATTATCCACCACAACCAGCCTGAACTGTTGATACACAGCAGGATGGATCCCTACTTTCATGTTGTTGACGCCAAATTCTGACCCTATCATCCGAATGTCACAGCAGAAATCGCGAATCATCAGACCAGGCCACATTTTTCTAATCTTCTATTGTCAAATTTTGGTGAGCCTGTGCAAATTGTAGCCTCGGTTTCCTGTTCTTAGCTGACAGGAGTGGGCCCAGTGTGATCTTCTGCTGTTGTAGCCCATCCGCCTCAAGGTTGGAGGTTGGACGTGCTATGCATTTAGAGGTGCTCTTCTGCATACCTCAGTTGTAACGAGTGGTCGTTTGAGTTACTGTTGCCTTTCTATCAGCTGTAACCAGTCTGGCCAGGCTGACCAGTCTCCTCTGACCTCTGGCATCATCAAGGCATTTGCACCCACAGAACTGCCTCTCACTGGATATTTTCTGTTTTTTGGACCATCCTCTGTAAATCCTAGAGATGGTTGTGTGTGAAAATCTCAGTAGATCAGCAGTTTCTGAAATCCTCAAGACTAGCCCATCTGGCACCAACAATCATGCCACATTCAAAGTCACTTAAATCAACTTACTTGCCCATTCTGATGGTGAGTTTGAACTGCAGCATATCGTCCTGACCATGTCTACATGCCTAAATGCATTGAGTTGCTGCCATGTGATTAGCTGATTACAAATTTGCGTTAACAAGTAGTTGGACAGGTATACCTAATAAAGTGACCGGTCAGTATATTTGTCTTGTGGTGCAACCTATGTGCAAATTTAGTTATACTTTACTTTCCAGTAAGAATTTACAGAACTTCCAAACAGTTCCAAACTACCCTGCTGCTGTAGCTCATCTGCCTAAATAATTTGATGTGTTGCGAGTTCACAGATGCTCTTCTGCAGACCTCAGTTGTAGTGGTTATTTGAGTTACTATTGTCTTTCTATCAGTTGAACAAGCTAACTCTTTATAGATATTTCTTCATTTTTTGGGAACTATTTACTGTAAACCCTGGAGACAGTTGTGCTTGAAAATTCCAGCAGATAAAAAATTTCTGAAATAATTTCCTTCATTTCGGCTTAGGCCCCCTTATTAATCCGGGATCGACACAGCAGAATGAACCGCCAACTTATCCAGCACATGTTTTACACAGTGGATGCCCTTCCAGCTGCAACCCATTTCTGGGAAACATCCATACACACTCACTCACACACTACAGTAAATTTAGCCTTCCCAATTCACCTGTACCGCATGTCTTTGGACTGGGGGAAACCAGAGCACCCGGAAGTAACCCACGCAAATGCAGAGAGAACATGCAAACTCAACACAGAAACACCAACTGACCCAGCAGAGGCTCGAACCAGCGACCTTCTTGCTGTGAGGCGACAGCACTACCTCTGCGCCACTGCATCGCCAATTTCCAGTCAACGATTGACAATTTTTTCACGCCCCATTGGGGGTGGGTGGGACTGTGTACATAGATTGCTAGGCAACCCTCAACCATGTTCTCAGAGGATGACAAACTGACAAAACATAACTCCAACTCTAATACAAGTTTTATTTATGGATACCGTATGAAGCTGATCGGTCAGTAGTTATCACACTGTTATCGCTCGCAGCATTCTAAATAGTTGAGGTTTTCAACTAGGTGTGCAAGTCACGCACCTCCATTGTAAATAACAAACTTGCGCTTAGAAAAGATATATATGTCAACAATACATTTGTGATTGTCAATCAGAAGTTGGTGTTCTTTTTGTTCAGCCATGCTGAATTTACCTGAATTGTTGACAAATGGGTTGCGGATCCATTCCATGGCAGATCATGGGTCCTTCACTGGGCCTTTTCCCCTTTGCAAAGAAACTTCCCAAAGACGTCTGTTTCTTACTCATTTTGCTAGCTTGTGGGTTACATTTTAGCACTCAAGTGACAGAAAGAATACAGTAATGTTTAAAAATAAAATAATTTTCAAAATAAAAGATCCTTCAGACTCGAATAATAAACATAAATAATTTAATGATTTCTTGTGCAGCCCGGTACCAAATAATCCACAGACCAGTAGCGGTCCGTGGCCCGGGGGTTGGGGACCACTGGCTTATAGGATCAGTTGTGTTTTGTTACTGGCAACCCACAGGTGTTGACTTTGCATCCATGAATTCAGCCTACTTATCTGTAAATAATAAGATATATAGCTGTGTATATATAACTCGCTATTATAAATCAGTGATTTCACCATGTTTCTCGCTAACAAGAAAAGTTCTCAAACACAAAATTTAAGACCTCTAAAAAAAGATGAGACGGAATTTTTTGAGACATTGTAGACACTGAATGCATTAATGCATGCTAAACAAGTAAACCAAAACACTTTTGCTGACCAAGATTAGAACCAGTCTATAATTGCAGTTGATAGCTTGACTGCTGATAGTGTTTGATTTTGATGGTTTTTTTGGAGTTGTCAATGTAACCTGTACCTTTTAAAAGTAATCTTTTTGGAGCAAAAAGAGAAACAGATATTAAACTTTCTTCCAGTGATGTCTCCAGGAAAATTTTAATGGGTTTGACAGATAGGTAAAACTCTTCAGCTATTTTGGGCTTTTCCGCCTGGATTTTTTTTTACCCAAATTGAAAAGTGGGGAGCTGCTATAACATAAATGCTAAAGTAAAGCCTAACTGTAAACATAGAAAATAGTTTGTAGACTTTCAAATGGTACTTTTATAGCAGAATATTGGCTCACCACAGACCTTAGATTTATAGGAAAACATTTATGATAACCCAGTGCAGGATTCACAGTTAACCCTAAGATCAAGTCACCTTTTTTTTTTTTTTACAAAAAGGCCCATTGTGCATTGCCAATATTGCTGAGGTGAATAGAGCAACTCAATTAAAACCTGGCTCACATCGATTTTTTAATAATCAATAATAAATAACTGTTGCTTGTCAGACTGCAATAACATGATCCTAACATGGTCACACCGTAAGATTTTAGTTGTCAATAAACAAGAACGAAGATGGACTATGGACACACATGAAAACTCACCAAAAGTTTGACATCATCCAAGAAAACCTGGTCACACAGAGTGATATTAGCCATGATTTGGTCATCTGAGACAAAAAAGATTCCTATACTCCTAGGCTAAAATCTGTGGTCTTTGTTGGTTTGACATTTTGATATTGCAATCAATATTTTCCTTTCGATGAGACAGAAAATTTCAGACACTGAATTTTTTGACAAGTATCAAAACAAGAACCAATAGGAGTGCCTGATGATGGAATGAGAACAACAAAATTACCAATACAGATTGTTTATGATTGTTGTGAAGTGTCATTTAAGTATGTGTGTTACTAAATGTGTCACAGCAGGCACACAATGTCATAAGACTTTAATATTAGGTCAGATTTAGGTCGTGACATCAGGTGACTAAAGTTCAATAGATGGCGCCAAAGGATAAAGCTACTTTGACGCTAATAACAACGTCAAATTACAGTTGATTTTAGGATGAGTTGAAAAGTGACCAACGTCATATTGACATCAAATACCGAAATTTATTTATAAGGTATAGCCAACAAAATCCCATGTCGGAAACACATCATAGTGGTAATGTCCACACAATGTCAAGCTGTAACATCATTGATATTTGGTAGATTTTAGGTTTGACGTTGGACACTAACATCAACCCGATTTTCATTTTCAAACAAAATGCAATGTCCCCATGACGTTGAGGTAAAACGTCAATCTGACCTCATGTTGACGTCCTGTGCCTCCTGGGGTGTCACAGATGGATAACACTAAACTTGAGATGAGTTTTCTTGCGTGTCCATGTTTTCCACATCTTGACTGTCAGCCTGACATTACCAGAGGTCTTACAGTATGACATGACAATCATTTTCATGCAGTATGACAATCTACAATGATATAGAATAATAAAATGTTGACTACTGTACATTTCTAGGTCACAGATTAGCCAAAGGAACTTAGCAGTCTTACATTTAATGATTCTGCTGTAGAAACTGTAGAGCAACGCTCTAGCATACCAAGGTCATGGGTTTGATTTTCAGAGATGCGTGATCAGCTGATACTGAACAGATTTTACCTCACTAGCCATTATGCACATGCAAGTTTTGTTATAACTATGGAAAAAAACAAACTAAACAACTTATGATCACGCATAAACAGACTTTTCAATAAACTCATGTGCCTCGTTGCTAACTGACAAACGACAAAAAGAAACAGTTTCATCAACAGTTGCAGGTCTCTGTTAATAGAACAATTTAGAGATTTTCATTTTTTGGGTGAACTGTTCTTTAAAAGGGAATATTTATACAACACTTATGTCAACAGTTTGTGTGGGTATGTTGGAATGGATGACAGGTTGTGGTTTGTGGTTATGTGTGTACTGAAAATGTTGTCAAATCTAGCTCTACATAAAAATATGAACGCCTCAAAATGAATGTACTTGTTTGTCATTGTTGATTACAGTCACGTGCCAAAGTGGAACTAAATCTGCTTACTGTTTATTTTAGTATTTTTTTTTCTTTGTAAACAAGCCATCATTTAAAGGGCTACACTTCTGACAATTCACTAATGCTGATGAAAAAGTCAACCAGTCAGTGAAAGTTTATGAAAGTTTAGGATGTGGTCATTTTTGTCCATTTTGGATCAATGATGATTGAATGATTTTTAATTGATGAACAAGGCTTAAAGATCTTTCTAGAGAGAATCAGAGTTTGTCTTGTCTGCCTCTCAACATGGCAAAGCTTTTGCACAAGTCGTTCACAGAAGTGACTTTGTTTTTGCTGATTTTGGGGAGAGTGGGTGCAGGTTGTGATGATCCATTCCAAGATGCAGCACTTTTACTCACATCATCAGAATTCCACTCAGACAAACTATGTCTGTTTCTCTGTGTGGAAAATGAGCTGTGGTTTCCTGACTGAGGATGGGGTCGGCTAGGACTGAGTCTTGGGACAGGGAGGTTCGGGTGTGCCACTGAGGATCTGGAGAGCCGTGTGCGTGTCTGGGAATCATGAGGTTTTGTTACGCAGGGCTTGAATCCCTGAAGTTGTTCCTTGGCCAAGGTCAGGGCCGCTGTTAGTTCTTCCCTCTCTTCACACTCACGCCTTACCGTTTCTTCAAGAATGGAATTCTAATAGCAAACAGAGAATTGATTAAGGCATGAAAAAAAAAGAGAAACTAAAATTCTAAAATTCTTCCAGCGATGTCTCCAGGAAAACTTTTGTTGGCTGGAAAAACTAGCTAAAACATACACTGAGGGGGGAAAATACAACATGGGTAACACTTGTGTTCAGAGGACTGTGGCAAAACCTTTATTATAATGACATGAGATTTAATGCTTGCTTACATCTGTCAGTAAGTGTTATTCACTCAGTTATGTCATTTTTAAATGCAAAGATGACATTGTGTGAGATGTCTTTAACACCTTGACATAACCAGTACAACAAAACCTGCCTGTCAGTGTCTTTGTCATACCAACCTGACATTACCAAGACAACATAAATTTGTCAAAAATCTGTCATAAACATGATTGAAACAAGGACATAATTGTATCATGATTATTTTTATGATCACTTTTGTCAGTGAAACAAACTGAATGTGTCAGTGAAACTTGATATACTTATGTCAAGTTGTCAAAGACGTCACAACTAATGTCACCTTTGCATTTAAATTTAAAGGGTCACGAAACACCAATATATAATATATATATATATATATATATATATATATATATATATATATATATATATATATATATATATATATATATATATATATATATATATTGGTGTTTTGTGACCCTTCAAATTTAAATGCAAAGGTGACATTGGTTGTGACGTTGTGATATATATATGTCCCACATTGCTAAAAACACTATTAGGACACATATATTTTCATAAAGTTAAGTTTATTTATAAACTACTTTCAAGAAGATCACGTGATTATGATTGAACATGGCTGGATCTGCATTAACTATGTATGATCCACCAATCAGACAATACCTAACCCACTATAAAGAGACAGGGTTTCTCACTTTGTCATCTTCGATTGGAAGAATCCCCCTTCCACCCCTATTCCTCAACCTCAAATAGGGCAGCACGGTGGCCCAGTGATTAACACTGTTGCTTCACAGCAAGAATGTCACCGGTTCTAGTCCTTTAACAGGCCGGCTGTTGTTTCTGTGCGAAGTTAGCATGTTCTTCCCGTCCTCGTGTAGGCTTCCTCCGGGTTCTCCGGTTTCCTCCCACATTCCAAAAACATGCACTACAAATTAATTGATCAATCTAAATTTACCCCTACAGTCAAACTCTCATCCAGCAACATATCTCTTCATAGCAATCATTTTCTGTCATCGGCTCTTAGCAAAAAGGTGGAGTTCTCGAGATCTACCTGAGCTCAAAGCTCCCCTCTCGCCCTGCATAAGGGAGGGAGCCCAGGGCTCAAGGACTTTTTGAGCTCAGGGCTCTCTCCAGGGACAGCATGCCAAACTTGCTTATAATCAATCATCAGCTAAGTGTGAACTTGAAATTTCAGTAAAAGTTTTACTGTTATTTTGAACATATTCGTTCTTACGGTTTGAAAAGATATTTTAAATCTACGTCACAGCATTAGATCATTGTTTAAATTCCAGTGTGGAGACTGGATGTCTGTACCGGCAGGTACAACATGACATCTTTGAGTTTTCAGCATTAATTCATGAGAAAGACTTGGTTCAAACCAATCAGGGCACTGAGATGCAATTCATTAATATGCATGATAACTTCAGATACTGTTTTACCTGTTACAGTGTGAGAGCTTCTTTTTTTAAAAAAAGATGTGGTTCCAGTTCGTGTTGACTGTCCTGTCTCTATGGATTTAATAAGTCTGCGATTAATGTTCGTTGTTTATGTTTATTCAGATGGCAAAGTTAGTTAATATTGTCAGCACTACTCTTTCAGTTTTTAAAGAAATACCTTAGTCAAAATGATTTAGTTCCTAAGTTAACAGTAAGTTTATATCACTACAATATAATGGACTGAAAGATCCGCTGTAAATGCTGCTCTCCGAATGTAAACATATAAACACCTTAATCAAACTATTACCATGGAGTAGGTTTTTTGCAGTGTATGATTTTCACCACATTTTGTGATGGGACAGTCTATACACACGCAGCTGTTTGATGCTATTCTCTGCACCTACCGGGTCTCTGCATTTACCAAGAAATACAGATTTTTTTTTCCCATCAGGGGTGTGGTATCAAATTCCATTAAAACTACACTTTTCCAGCAGTTCCTGGTATCCAATATTTGGTTTGTTGCGGAGGGAATGCATGAAATGTTGCTGAATGAAAGTGAAAGTGGCAAACAGCAATAAAAATCAACAAATTATGAATGAAACCCCAAAATTACATGAAACTTTGGTGGAAACGTGGATGGCATGGTGACGCAATGATGTTAATTGATCTATGTGCTATAACATGTAAAATAGGATCATGAAAAGAACATTCAAAAAGCAACAGATGCAAACAATCATATTATTGTCTTATTTAGATTAAGGCAAATAATTCCATTACTGATGTCCATGTAAACAGAGTCACTGTTTATCACTCTGCGTCTGTGTTTGTGTTGCCGCTGTGAAAATCAGCATGTGCACGTAATGAAACTCCCCTTTTCATGCAAACTTTCCCTCTTTCGCCACTTGACACTCCTAGGTAAACAAAGCTGGACTCACCCACTTGCCTGACTTTTTTCAAACTAGAGGTGTAAAACACCCTGCTGAGACAGGGAGGGTTTCATGGCCCTTGTGATTAAGCATGAAATCTCATTCATATTCATGACAGGTCATTTCATAATTATATGTTCCAATTGTCTTATGAACACTCCAAGTAATGTATCTATTTCTTCCAATCCATTAAGTGATTTAGATTCTGTATTTGGTCAGGTTGATATTGTCATTAAATTAAACCAGTTAGCATAAAAAATAGAGCTAAATGAAAACATTATCTATTAAAGGTGTATACAATGATGACCATAGTCCAGAACTTGACCACCAATTGACCAGAAGCCCTTTGAAAATCTTAAGAAAGGCGTGCTAGAGGTAACAGTGGACATCCCAGTAAGACAGTCAAGGTTTTCATATCTTCAAGACAAGATCTCAGTCATGAAGGATTTCAGCTGTTGATGGAAATAAGCTTACTGATGGTGCATAAGGAAGTCAAAAGAACACTGTGATGAATGCACTTTCACAATTTGATACATTTTTGCATTGTCATTCTGGAATATAGCCATGGGATATATTTGTCAGCATGGTTAAGAAATAAGAGCTACACACCATATCAATAGTGTAAAAAGATGTATTGCCAAGCATTGCCAACAGTAACAAAACAAGACATGTTAATGACTGCAATAAAGATCCAGTAAGTCTTACATATTATCTGTTCTCCAGTGACATCTACTGGAAATTCTGCACAGATGGGTGAGTGAGACGTAACCCACAACTACTGTAGTTTTTCAAGGATTTATCATGAAAATTAATCTTTTAAACATGCTGAGATATGTTGTTTTTACTGGATTTAAAATAGATTAAATACATAATAAAAGCAGTTACTTACTTTACATTAAATAAATGAGTAAACCCATTGTTTTGAAAGTGACACGTTGACTACTAAGTAAATAAACTATGTGGGTAATTATAAAAACTAAGTTAAAATTGGTTTACTCACCTTTTTTAAGGAAATAGGCTTTTGTAAAGTTAGTATACATGTGAACACTCACTGGAAGGTGAGGACACATGTGTAAAAAAAAAAAAAACGGTGCAATACTTTATGTGCAAAATGTTATGTCGGGTACATTGGGCTCAGCCTTCACGTGCTACAAAAGCCCAGACTGGGAAACTCCATTTGGAAAGACTCCAGAGCAGATGGAAGCTGACGTGAGCACAAGAAAATACTTGTGACAGTGAGCATGTAAGATCCACACTGCAGATCTGGGAGTTGCCTTAACTAACAACACAGAAGAATGAGGTCATGATTACCAGCACCCGTCTCCATGATGTTGCCAGCTACACTCTTCTGGTGAAACAGCGTCATCTAGTGGTCATATTAGTCCAGTACAAAAACTAATTCAACATTTCTCAGATTCCAAACATGCTACACTGTAAAACCCAAGTCAGATTTATCAAATGAAGTGAGTGTTGTTGACTCAAAATTTACTGAAAGTTAATTCTACTCATTTGAAAAGAGTTTTCAATATATATATATATATATATATATATATATATATATATATATATATATATATCATTCATTTTCTTTTCCGCTTAGTCTCTTTATTAATCCGGGGTCATCACGGCGGAATGAACCGCCAACTTAACCAGCACATGCTTTACGCAGCGGATGATCTTCAAGCTGCAACCCATCTCTGGGAAACATCCATACACACTCATTCACTACAGACAATTTAGCCAACCCTATTCACCTGTCTCATGTCTTTGGACTGTGGGGGAAACCGGAGCACCCGGAGGAAACCCACGTAATATATATATTACGTGGGTTTCCTCCGGGTGCTCCAGAGATGGGTTGCAGCTAGAAGATCATCTTCATATATATATATATATATATATATATATATATATATATATATATATATATATATATATTCAAAACTCTTTTCAAATGAGTAGAATTAACTTTCAGTATATAAATATATTTAAGTGCTGTCAAAATTAGCGTGTTAACGCATGCAATTACTTTAACGAGTAAAAAAAATGTACGCAATTAACGCAGTTGCAGTTTTTTTTATTTCCTGTTGTGGCCGACGTGTGTTCAACATCCAAAGAAATATGGATAAGACCAAGGAAGGACTTTTAGAAGTCCTTTAATGGAATTTGATATGGAATGTCAAATGAAAAGACAAAACTTCTGCATTTTGTGACTCGGGTAATCAAATCCTTTAAGGTAATCAAAAAACACTGTTTACATGATAGACTCTTAATCAGCTTACAGTCAGAGTGTTGGTGTCCATGTAAATGTACTCAATGTGCCTTCAAATGTTTCATTAATTTGATGTGTTTCCCCCCTTACACACAACTTTTGTAAAGCGTCTGCTTCACGTTGCTGTGTCAGATTCCTTGCTTGTACAATATAGCAATACTTTAGAATGCATAGTTTAAGCAAATTTGATGAACGCGACTGCAAGATTCTGCTTGTTGTTACTCTCAGGTCACATCATTCAGAAAAAAAAAGGGCCACAGTCCCAACAATGTCAACAGACTGGACCGTCATAGCAACTGGCTGAATGTAAAGGAGGATTAAGCAAAATTGTTTCTACTTTATAATTAATGTTCTCAACTCTCAGCAATACAACTATTCAATGAGTACAATTGTTTGGATTCAACATTTTGTTATTTTAATTTTCCAATTTCCATATTTGCAATGCCTGTATGTTGGAATTTTTATCAGACCACTTAGAATCTAACATGGAAATCATTTTTGCTTTTATTGGCATTGTTTTGAAATTCAAATGGAACTTAAATGCCTATGTTTTGATTTCTGTAATAAATATGGCTTTCAAGCCAACTGTTTGAGGATCTTGATGGTTTATTTCTTCATGTATGTTGTTTACATGAAGAAATCTGTTACAAGTTTAGCAAAAAATCTGATAAACAATGATATTTTAAATTTAAATAGTTTCTTTGACTTGAATTTACATTAATTTTACATTTGAATAGTCGTTTAATTGCGATTAATGTGTGATTAATTAGTAAATTTTTTTTAATCGATTGAGAGCATTTATATATATATATATATATATATATATATATATATATATATATATATATATATATATATATATATATATATATATATATATATATATATATATATATATATATATATATATATACATATATATATATATATACACATATATATATATATATATATATATATATATATATATATATATATATATATATATATATATAAAACGAAAAAGGTAGAAAATGTGCTTATTTTGCTCACTTTGAAGTGAATTAGCCATTTCTCCTCATTTTTTTACATTTTTTTATCCGGTTGTTGTATTGCTCAAATGACACGTCAAACAGACACAGGTGCTCCTGCCAAATTTTCACTAGTTTTTCCCTTAATTTCTTGGGTGAAAATAGACTAAAAAAGCCTGTTTAACTTCTCCCTCTCTTCCCGCTAGCCTGCAGATACCCATGCTAGTGGATGCTGCTTACTTATTGGCTGTAGGTAATCACCAGTGTTATTTTCAATCACAACACATTTCACATGGCATGACTTTGAATCGCCAAAAGGTCCAGATATTTATCATGTCAAATATCTCAAGAGTGTCAGAGACTCATCAGCGATTCTCTCAGATCAGTCTTTGATAGTTCACACTGTGATTGTTTCTCATGTGAACAGAACTGATTTGCCTGTGATTTCAGCCATTTGTTGAAAATTTCTCAAAACCTGTCAGTGAGTCAAAATCGAGGTTAAAATCATGCAGTCTGAACTCAGCATTAGTGAATATGATTAGTTTCAGGGAGCATCCTCATGCACGCAGTTTGTAAACGCAAGCACCTACGCCAGCTCCGTATTAGCAAAACTTAATGATTGCATGGTCAGAGGAATGCAGAGATGGTAACCCCAAATAGTCTACTTAACTCAGGGATTCTCAACCGGTGGGCCGCAACCCACTTGAGTGCCTTGGCGACGCTGCAAGTGGCCCGCGAGATTAAACTCTTAAAATTATTCTCAATATTATACTATTATTTTACTAATATGTTATTTTAAAATGATCAAAGTTATGCATTTTCTCCTGTTTTCTGATTTATTACATCAAAAAACTGCCTCATGATCATGCCTGCAATGTACTAGTCGGATCATTCTACTATGTGTGAAGTGAAAGTGAAGGTCTCTCTTTGTGTAATTTTGTGTAAACTATATAAGATATCTGCATAATTGTCCAAATTAATGTCCAGTGAGTGTTTTATAACAGACGCGCGGCCACACAAGAGGATCTAGCGGGGCAATGGCGTTTCTGCCATTGAATGTAAAACTTGCATATGAGCTTCAGACGCGCTCTGGCGGAGCTGTTCACTGTTCCTGTCAGCGATCTCCCAAAAATAACCAGCTGCAAACTCAACCGCCATCAGATCGATGTGTTTCAACAGATTAAGGGTGTTTTACTCTATTTTACTTTTGTCTGTATATTCTTGATATATTTAATAGTAGATATTCTGTCAGTGCAGTTTAAAGCAGAAGCAATTTGCAATCTCCCTGTTGATCTGTGGTTCTCTTTGAATCTGTGTGTCTTTTTTAAATGTATAAGGTAATAGTTTTATTAAGTAAACACTTTTGGATCTCATTCAGCTGTGCCCCCACTTTTAAAATGTCCGCTATGCCCCTGTATATGAGCATATATATACAGATTTTAAATGAGCATTTCATACAAACATTTTAGAGAAAATGTCAGACAGGTGAACCTTCAAAAATTGATCATAGAAAGAAGTGGGCCCCTAAGTAAAAAAGGTTGAGAACCCCTGATTTAACTGATTATATTTTAGTTATGACATTGACGCAATAAAAAGAACCTTATGAAATTGACAATAGTCACATAAACCTTTAAACCAGAAGTTTATCGGTGGTATGAACGATTGGTTAAATTTGAACAAATCGTGTGTATGATGTAACGAATGGAGGAAGATCAAACACATTTCATTGTCACATAAACTTCAGCCTCAGGAACCCACAAAATCACCCCACCGGGAGGTCACAAGTCACATAACTAAATCCTGAGTTACCATGATAACAATCTTAATAGGCGAGCCTCAAAAGCTTTCACAATCACATCTGAACAAGAACTGACCTTTTTAAAATAACCTTTACTATATCCTAGAATGTATGTAATGTTTTTGTGTATGTTCATGTTCTGGGCTAAACAGTATTTATTGAGGATTTACTGGTGGTGTTTTAATCGTGTTGGCATTAAAACCCTTAGAAGTATTGCTTAACACTCAAACAACATCACAGAAGTGTTTGGAATGTATGCACAGCTAATGTGGTTTAAAGTAAAACTGTATGCATTGCATTTTGGTACTTGTAACAGATGTTGAGATTATCAAATCTTTAACATTTGTCTTTGACCACTATTCAACAAGCATATTCAAATCACCAGAAATGAACAATTGCCCATAAAGCTGGCTAGAGAGCAACTTCTTATTGGCCAACTCAGCCCCTGAGTTCATGACATCAGCAATCCTATTTAAGGAAGGAACAACCAGCTCTTACTCTTTTTACTCTTTGCCTCTTTACGCTCTGACCCTTACTCTTCTTCAACTCTTCAGTCGGTCACCAGCCAAAATGTGACCTAGGGCATTAGGCCTCACCATCAAGCCAAGTCTCTATTCTGAACAATTTCAACTCAAGCCTTCACTGGAATGCTGATCAACCGATCAGAATATGGAATAACCAGCAATGACTCATCAGAACAAGTTACTAGAACTCAAAGATAAAGCAACAGGTTTTCCAGATCAGGAAATTACTTGATCTCGGAATTAATAAATTAACAAATAAATTGTAGGCTCTAACAGACGAGCAGTTCAATTTAATGTCATTTTAGTTCGCGTACCATTAACAATAAATTCAACCCAAAATCCATAATTAAATAATAACTTGTTATTATTAATATTAATAATTTTATGGGCTTAATTCGTTACAACTCGAGAATGATAAGTCCTCTCAGAGAGTGATTCGTTCATTCGCGCATTCACACATTTGTGCAGGTGTAGGAGAAGATTAGTTCCTTTTTCGAGTCTTCTATCAGATTTGAGTCGTTTGTTCATCACGTGAAAGATAGAAGCCAATTACATGCAGTCAGAGCTGGAAAATTTTTTTATCTGTTCATCTCTCGAGTACTCGGTTTGAGTCATTCATTCATCACTATCAACTATGACCAACCCCACGATGGTCTCCCCAATAGTAAGTTTCCAACTTAATGGACAGTGACAAGCAGAGTTAAATCACAATTTTATTTTTTACATTTTCTATTTAAACATTGAGCTCAACATCACAAAAATATTCTATTAATTGAACAATTTTTCTAGTGGAAAAAACACCAATTAGGAATACTTTACCAATTCTGTACCCTTCAAGGCCTTACTCTTCAAGCACTATCCCCACAATTTGACAAGTTTATAATAGACCAGTGTATAGCCGTTATTAATCAAAATACATCAAATCAAAAAAACTAAATACAAACACAGGCAAATAATAATAAAGACAAGATCAATACGATAACCCAAAAGTCCATACAAAAATAAATCCCACACACAGACAGCATAAACCAAATTAGTAAAATTAGTTATCTGTTGTTATTCTGAAACAAAATACAACAAAGAAAAACACAAGAAAAAAATAATCAATGATAATATCAATACAATAACTAAGAAGTCTACACAAATATAAATCGTACACACAACCAAACAGAAATGAAATTAGTTATCAGTTGTTATTCTCTGTTGTTATTCAATTTGTCTCACTCCAGAATACAATAATACACAAATAGGAACAATGCTACAGCACCTTCTCCAGCTGTTAGCTGAGTGATCGTGTCACGATCACCAGCAATCATACTCTCAAGATCGCTGGATCTCACACACAAACACATATGGACTACAAATCTGCCATTCATGGACTACATTTTCATACATGCACTCTGTTCACAAACACACATGCTTCCTCATTTTGACTGATTACACTTGCACCATCTGAGGATTGTCAAAGACTGATTACACACACTATTTAAGCAGCACACACACTCACTTCCTTTGCTGAGTCTTGTTTACCTGTAAAGTGACAATTCAACGCGGTTTCCTTAGTCTTGTTTCTCCTTGTTTTGACCTTTGCCAAGTTTGTCTGTTTGTCCCTGTCTGCCGCCTGCCTTCCGACCTCTCGCCTGGTATAGTGACTACGAATCTGGATTTGCCTTTATACACCTGTTTGCACCTGTGTTGACCATTGCTTGCCTGACTACCCAATAAACCTGCACGTGGATCCAAACCTCAGTTATCTCTGTCACTCCCCGTGTTACAGATCGGCTCTTCAGTAGGCAAATTCTAGCAAGCTCACTCCACAGCAGACTGACATAGCGCTTATCACTCCTCAGGATCAGCTGTGGAGCTAAGCTCCGCCAACTCATTTGGCGTTCATTGGACCGTTTTTTTTAAGCTGCAGTCACACTAGACTTTTCTCCCCATAGACTTCCATTCATACACACGCGAAACGCAAGCTTCGCAGATTGCTGCATTGGAAAGTTCAAGCTTGGTGAACTCGACCTTCGACATCGCATCATTTGACTGCGTGAGACCAATCGAGGATCAAAATATGACCTCTCTGTACAGAACTTTTTTATGTCCAATCATCTTGTTTAATCCTGCCCCTTTCGCAGCTCCGACAACAGAATTTCGCAAGCTCAAACTGCAGTGTGACCGTAGCTTTACTCTTCAGAGTAATAGGTTGTCCACAGCTAATTCTTTGGGAGTACGCCAGATGACCAATCACTCTGAAGAGTAAGAAAACGGGCCAATGAATGCCAAATGAGTTGGTGGAGCTCAGCTCCACAGCTGATACTGATGAGTCATTAGCGCTATATCAGTCTGCTGTGGAGTGAGCTCACTCCAATTTGCCTGCTGAAGAGCCAATCACTCAGCAAACAGCTGGAGACTCTGATGCTGTGACATTGGAGACACACGTCTCCGTTCCCTATTCAGGGAACATGGGTTATGGACATAACCAGGATGTTCCCCTTCATATGGGAACTCTAACATATGTCTTCCAAGCCCGTCACGCTCCTGATGTGCAGTTTGCCAAGCAAAGGGTGAGCGCACAAATATCACCAAGAGTGCAACCTTCCAATGTCCCCTAGGCCTAGAATATTACCATTACATGGGAATAATAAATAATTTAGATAGGGGGTCGTAAATGTGTTTTTACCTAGCTAATGTAGTCTTGGGATTTTTAGAAATATGACAGTACGTTGGGAAAGCGTGCCAGTCCCCGAAGGGGAAGGATGCTGCGGAGACTTGAAGTTAATAGAGCATATGGACCAGCCCTAATTAGGGGGAGTGCTACATATGACAAACTGGTTAGTGGGTAGGGAAGACACAGGTCCGCCTGGTCAGGGGGAACCCTCCCACCCCACCAATAAAGCGTACTTTGTCGACACGCTGCACATCTGCCAGGGTAAGCCAGGATGGCATTTCCGGACCACTGTGTGGCCATCACCCTCCCCAGGGCATGGGCGGCCGACTTAAAGGTTATGAGAGCATAGGTCGACCACTGTGTGATGCTTAGGCATAAGCCTGGGGAAGAACTGCCCAGGTGACCGTGGTGCAGGGCACAAGCAGCATGGCCCACAGTGGTGTACGCTCTGGCCGCCCACCACCTGAGGAATAGCTTCGGTGAGACTGGGGGACAAGCCATCTCCAGCCCAGGAAGTAGCCCAGGAAGCGTAGCCAACATGTCTGATTCGAGAACCATGACCACGCACCCCGTAGGATTGAAGTGATATCTGATATCTGGTTTCATGAAGCAGAGGCACGGACATCCCAGGGGATGAAGCGCTCAACCACTCAAAGCTTGGATTGAGCGCAATGTGAAGGAGTGGGAGGTCCGCAGTCCCATTTAAATGGAAACTGTTCTTTTGTGCACACCAGCGAAACGCCCAGGGGACAGGAAGCTCAGATCGACCGCCGCTGTCGCATCTTCTCCTGCACTGGTAAGTAAACTGCTTTCAATCTTGAAATCAGGTTGGCAGATAGCGTGTCTTCAGTCTGAAGCTGAAGCTAAAATTGTAGTGAGCTCACTCCACAGCAGACTGATATAGCGCTAATGACTCATCAGGATCAGCTGTGGAGCTGAGCTCCACCAACTCATTTGGCATTCATTGGTCCGTTTTCTAACTCTTCAGAGTTATAGGTTTTCTGGCGTACTCCCATATGTCTGGAAGACACATGTTGGAGTTCCCATATGAAGGGAACCACTACATTTTATCCATAACCATTGAGAACAAAAGCACAACTACAAAAAAAAAAAAAAAAAACGAAATATAATAAAAATACACCACCAACCACACAATTCAAAATATCAAATGCACACCAAACCCTTGGTTCCGATTTGGCAATACCAATAAGCAAGTGTAATGTCACATCATCCCTACAGTCATAACAACGACACCAACTTCTAAAAAAATATTAATAATAACAGCACATTCAAAAGGAAATAATACAAAACGAAATAATAACAACACTTCATAAAAAAATCACATAACTCAGAGAAAGTCCCAAACACACTAGACTAACGATGGTTTCCGACGGCAACGCGCACATGTGATTTGAGGACTTATGTTAATCATACAAAGCCAGCGCACATGAATTGACCTCCGATGATGTTGAATTTGAGCCGGTTTCGTCCGAATTCCAATACACACACACATGGAAATGCCATATTCGAATAAGGCCAGATGGCACTCAAGCTACAGCAAAGCAGCAGCTAGCAGACTCTGCAAAACAACAACAACTCTTTTCTTTTTTCTTACATATACTCTAACACAGAAGACTTGCC
This sequence comes from Danio aesculapii, assembly GCF_903798145.1. Lineage (NCBI taxonomy): Eukaryota > Metazoa > Chordata > Actinopteri > Cypriniformes > Danionidae > Danio > Danio aesculapii. The sequence continues at coordinate 3,693,397 of NC_079452.1, read as the reverse complement.
TTTGGAGTTAACAATACATGTACACCATACACCGGCCGCCCCAATCAAGTTAATTTCCGACAGCAACAACAGTCCTTAAGAGAAAAATACACTCATTCAAATTTGATAATCCACTTACTCATGGTTTCCAACATGCTTTACTCGCTGGAATGCTAGTGGAGAGAGTCCCATCAACAGGTCAAAACAACAAAATGCCAAGTAGAGACAGAGACCTCACCAGCTCCTATAAACTGTGACGTGATAAGCATGCAATGCACACATTTAAAGGGCCAACCTACTATACTGGGATACCTTCTCTGCATTATCCAGACCTGAACCAGCCAGAGAAAGCATCTGTCCAAGGTTGACAATCTTGGATTTCTTAAGCATTGGACTAAAACCAAGTAAGTTGCAATTGGCAGTTAGGTCCAGATGAGTATCAAGGGCTCATCCAAGAGCCAGTGAAGGGAGTATGAACATTCAATCTTCTAAATATCAAACAAGTTCTATACAGGCAACACAGGCAACCACTCTCCAATTTGTATCAGGAGCACCATCAAACAGTCTCTATAAAAACTTCACACGAAAGGCTGTCTTTCTGCTTTGCAGATGAATTAGTCTTTGCTCACCTTCTTCCCTAGGGCAGGCTCACTAGGCAAAAATGCATATTGCGTATTGCATATTGGGCCAGCTGAGAGCCAGCGCATTCGTGCAGAGCAGGGAAAGCAGCTAGCGAAGTGCTGCTGGGGAGAAACAGCAGGATGACCTGGGCTTCTCTGAAGCGTGCCCATAACAGCAGCACCATACAGGGGTGGAGTCTCCATCCTCCTGAAAACATAACTGTCATGAAAGCGTGTAAGCTGACATGAACAGCTTGTATGGGATATGAACGGTGCACAGGTTTAAGCTGGAAACATCGACTCATAATTGTCTAGTTCAGAGACCTGATGAAATAAACCTTCTTTGCATTATCCAGACCTGAACCAGCCAGAGTAAGCATCTGTCCAAGGGTGACAATCTTGGATTTCTGAAGCATTGGACCAAAACCAAGTAAGTAGCAATTGTCAGTTAAGTCCGGATGAGTATCAATGGCTCCCCCAAAAGCCAATGAAGAGAGTATGAACATTCAATCTTTTAAATATCAAACCAGCTCTATACCTTTAAAATAATTCTTTAAAAGGATGACTAATTTGATAAATCCATTTTCTTAGGGTCCAGTAAAAAGTTGTTTATCCAGTCCATGAACTGCAAAACTTTGCAAAACTGCACACGCAACTTGTACCAGGAGCACCATTATAAAACGTCAGATGAAAGGCCGTCGTTCTGCTTTGCAGATGAATTAGTCCTTGCCCACTTTCTTCCCTAGGCAGTAATGAAAGAGTCTGTTGTTTCCAGGATAAATTGTCCCAGAAAAAGTCCAACTTGAGCTTTAGTTAAAAATTTAATTGGAGGATCCACACATGCTACCCTATGACACACAGAAGAGACGACTAGATTGTTTATAACAAAAGCATTTTTACTATAAAACATATTAGGAATCAACCACTTCCATTTTTTCCAAATACCACTTCATTTTATCAACAGGCCCTTCTCAGTTTTTTTTTCTTCTGTTGAACCACACTGTTGCCCAAAAACACTCCAATATATTTTATACCCAATAACCCCAGATTATCCCACCCAGAAGATTTGGTCTGCTACCAACCAGAAGTGACTCACATTTATTCCGATTCACCCTAGCAGATGACAAATACATAAATTAATCAACTGATTCAAGTAAAACCTGCACATCATTTTGACCACAAATAAAAACCATTACATCTTTAGCATAAGCAGACAAAGATATATTATTTTTGCAATTAGGTAAGCACAGCCCACACACCTTTAAACTAATTTTCTGTAACAATAGTTCAATGGCCAAGAATTAAAACATCCCAAACAAGGAACAACCTTTTCTAATACTCCTCTCAACCTAGAATAAAGCACACAATCTACCATTAATCTTCAGTACACTCCATTATAGATTACCTTGGTTATATTTATACATTTTTTCGCCAAACCAAAAAACTGCTACAGCCCTCCATAAATATGAGTGCCCAGCCCACTCAAAGGCCTTTTCCTGGCCTAAAGAAATTAGACCAAGATCTACATTTAACAGTTTTGAGACATCTAACACATTTAGATTAGAGTGATGTTAACAAATATGGATCTGCCAGAAAGATAATAAGACTGGTCCGGATGTATTTTTATTCCAACACTCCAATCAATCTGTTAGTTAAAGATTTGGAGCCCCTTCTACTGGCAGCCCAATAATGCCAGCTGTCTCTCCCAGGTTTCAATAACATGAGAAGGCTGCATTACCCTCTTCAAACATCTGTGATAGGGAGGCAAAAAAGTCACTTTCTTTTTCATTTCCAGACTCACAACTATAGAGATCCTTGTAGAAATTGACTGCTCTCCTTCGAGTATCAATGGGATCTAGCAGTACCTGTCCCTCCTATGAGCGCAATGCCTGAATCAAATACCTGTGATTACTCTTTTTCTCTACACTAAAGAATTTAGATGGACTATACTTTGAAATCTTGACCATATCAGTGGCTCTTACATTTTATAACCTAACCAATCTGCAAAATAAGACTTTTTCTTTGATTCAACTTCTAAATAAACAAAATACACAGAGGAATCAGCAAGCTGCTGACGTTCAATTACACCAGTCTCTACATTTTCTAATGATTGCGTTATCTCTCTAGTTACATTTTAAGTGTACTGTTGGCAAAACTGTCTAATTTGCACCTTGCCAAATTCCCACCACTGTTGAATAGATTAAAATTCAGACTTTTTCTTCCAGTAACTTTCCTAAAAAAAACAGTTAAAGGAGTCTCTAAAAAATTGCACTCCATGGGGATGTGTTAAAATGTCAATACGTACTTTTAGGTTTAAGAGACCTTATACCAAAACTGCACTTTTCACCATGCTACGGTCAGAAAAGCTGTTATTGAACCGTTATTATCATTAAGCTAATGTTTAAATGTATATAATTTATCAAATCAAGCAAAATATATTGTCTTACCTCTCATACTGTATGAACCCATTATCTTTTATTCCAATTTAACTGCCTCCAAACACTGCAAATCTCATTATTCTTCGAAACGGTATTAGATGCTTCTGTGAAGGCAAGTGAGGTTCAGTATGATTTCTATCAAGCATGTGTTGAGTGCAATTAAAATCACCACCCAAAAATAATTTTTCCTCAGATGAACAGTTCTGCAAAGTGGAACATAAGTATCTAAAAATAACATTTTATCAATCACAGCAATTGGAATATAAACACAAATAAAGACAAAAACTTAGTTTAAAAAAACGCTTTTACTTTTAAAAGTTTACCTTTCATCTGCGATTTTTGTAACTTTTAGACCCAAGCACCACTTTTGATACTGTAGATCACAATGTTTTTGCTTTAAAGTGGTTCTACTCATATATAAACATGAGGTGTTTTCCTGTAAATATTGGGTCATTTATTTCACCACCTGAACCCATTCATTGTGGTGTTCCACAAGGATCTATTCTTGGCCCTCTTTTATTTTCTCTTGACATACCTGCTTTAAGCTCAATAATCCACAAAGATGACAAAAAGGATCACTGCTGTGCCAATGACCTCCAAGTATATTTTCCTATAAATAATTTCATTAGTCCACCTTTTCTTATGCCTAAATCATGTTAAGTCCTGGATGAAAATATCTCTGCAACTAAATGAAAATAAAACTGAAGTGCTCTAAATAGGTCCTGCTACTAACAAATTTTAAATCTTAGTTAAGATTCCTAAATGACAACAAAATGAACTCCAAAATTCTTGGCGTGATTAGGATCCACTTTAGCAGTTTGACAAGCATGTAAATGTAGTTGTGAAGAGCAGGTTTTTCCAACTTAGATTGTTGGCAAAAGTTAAACAGTTTCTTTTAAAAAAAAATAATAATAATGTAATTCATGCTTCAATTTCCTCTCAGTTAGACTACTGTAACTCTCTGCAAATTGGTCTACTTTAATCAACACTGTCTCAGTTACAGTTGGTTCAGAAAGCAGCAGCCAGATTGTTAACAGGAAGTAAGAAAAAAAGATTGCATTTGCCCTGTCCTTCACTCACTGCACTGGCTTCCAATAAAATCCAGAGTTGATTTTAGGATCCTTCTTTTCACATATAAAGCATTGCACAATTCTGCCCAGCTCTATATATGTGAACTACAGTATATATGGCCATATACAGGTTGCAGGCCATTATGGCCCATTTCCACTAAGGGGTACAGATGGTACGGTAAGGGTCGGTAGGGGTCACCTTTATCAGGCTTGCGTTTCCACTGCTAAAAGGGTACCAATGGTATTCTTTTGGTGGGTGTGGTGTACAACAGAAAGTTTCAGTCGACATCATTCTCGCTCAAGAAAATGTCTACAGTAAAGCTGTACCGGTCATTCACATATCATATGAGAAGCACTTCTTACAAAACAGATGCTTTATACACAGAAATACTTGTATAAATGTTCATTACTAACTTTTCTATGAACTTAATTTGATTATAACTGCAGATTAATGATGAGAAGTGCGAAATAGCCTACTGTAACGTCTGCAATTATATAAAATAAATAAATAAATGCAACGTATATGAACACATACAGACCCTTACAGTATCCAATGTGTTGCCAATTACAGAAAAACTACACACAACATACATTTAATCCTTATTTGGGTTCAAAAACAACATGAAATTTAGGCCACAGTCAGCGCAAACCTCTTATCTGTGTCTTTAATCCACAGCAACACATATAACCTCTTGTTAGAAAGAAATTCTGTTATTCCAAGTTCATAATAGTCCAAAAAGTAATGATAATAGTTAAAAATGGCAGTTTGTTCACAATTGCTGAAAAATAATTTGCTCTTTTTTTTTGACTTCTCCTTTGTTTTTTGCGCATCACTCTGGTGTTTGTGAGTTTCTCAAAAGATCGGGTTTCAAAAGCATGTCAATAATCAAGCACACATTATTATCATCAGCTCAAGAAGTTTGTTATTTCAAATATAGACGAGCACACAAGCGCAAGCAAGAAAGAGAAACCGCTGGCACTTTAGACTGGCTAGTAAAAAAGTACGGGCCACAGATTACAATCTGGTCTTCTTCCAGCCTGATCTCACGAGAAAACATAAGTATTGTCAGTTTAGTGGCTAATTCGTACGAATTTGTACAAGTTCAGTCGTACGAAATTGTGTGATTTTAAAAAGGAGGCGTGGCACCTAACCCCACCCCTAAACCCAACCGTCATTGGGGATGAGCAAGTCATACGAAAATGTTTGAATTAGATCGTACGAATTCATGCGAATTAGCCACTAAATCAAAAAGTTCCGAATTGCCGTGAGATTGTGTTGCTTCTTCTTGGCTTTGTGGCTGTTCATCAAGACGACGACTAGGTTTGTTTGAGCTCAGGTCGACTATGGCTCGGTATTATATGTTATTAAGGTGTAATCTGTCGGCTGTGAATTTAAATCATGGTTGTTTCTTTGTTTTCATTCTGGCTTGTTGCTTGAGCGAATGACATATCTCTGTAAACCAATAGCGTTCAGCTGTGCGTCTAGCTCTGCCTTTTGGTACTCTTGGTACCCTTTGCAAAGGGTGACCAAAAAGTGGTACGGTACGGTTGGCTTTTAGGTACCTTACCGTACCATACCACTCAGTGGAAATGGGCCATAAGGTCCCGTGAATAGCTTCTTTTATCTGTCCCTCAGTCTCGCTGCAAATAAAAAGGTGATCAAGCTTTCTGTGTTGCAGCCCCAAAGCTCCCTTTGAACATCAGGACTTTACCATTGGATGCTTTTGAATTTAATTTAAAGACTTTATTTTTACTCTCTAGCCTTTAAGCGATGCATGCATGTTATTTTACCTGTTTTTACATATATATTTTACATATATATCTTATATGTTTTATTCTAATTTAGATTTTATTTCATTATTATTGTAAAGCACGTTAGATCAACTATATGGTTGTGTAAAATTCAATTCAATTCAATTCACCTTTATTTGTATAGCGCTTATACAATGTAGATTGTGTCAAAGCAGCTTCACATAAAAGGTCACAGTAAATAGGAACAGTGTAGTTCAGTTTATAGTGTTGAGTTCAGTGCAGTTTAGCTCAGATCAGTGTGATTTAATAATCACTACTGAGAGTCCAAATACTGAAGAGCAAATCCAACGATGCGCAGCTCTATAGATCCCGAAACATGCAAGCCAGTGGCGACAGCGGAGAGGGAAAAAAAACTTCACTAAAGGCGGAAGTGAAGAAAAAAAACCTTGAGAGAAACCAGGCTCAGTTGGCACGACCATTTTAATTTCTCCGCTGGCCAAACTTTTGTGCTTTATTAATAAAGTTTGCCTTGCCATTTGACTAGACCATTAGGTTTCACACCATACCAGCTAAAGATAATGTCAGCGACTAGAAGGCATTAAAATGTGGAATTTAAGGAAGAATAAATCCCCTTTTAAATCAGCCTGGGTTTCAGTAAGGCCTTAGCAGAGCCGCAGGCTGATCACATCCACTAATTACAGCAATAATTCAAGTTTGCAGTGCATAATTGAACATATTGAATGTTTGTTTTGTAAATATATATTTTATTTATCTCTGAGAACATTTTTTTATTATTATGAAATATCACATTTGCTGTAAGTCATAACCATCACAAATAAAAAACAATGAAATGAAAACTGAAACAGTGTCATCTAGTGGTCATGACAAGATACTGCAACACACAAATGAATTCAAACCAAACTTGACCATATAGCAAAAATCACACAAAATTACTAAAAAGGTCCATTTAAAATAAAAAAATTAAATAAATTAAGTAAATCTATTTAAATGCTCACTGCTTGCTTTATTATATAATATTTCTGGTATAGGACTGAATACACCTTTGCCCTCAAAACTGGAGTGGAGTCTGGATCCAGACCCAAAATCACATAAGAGTAACATTCTGGTGAAAAAACGGGTCAGTTGGAAAAAAAAAAAAAAAAAACACAGACTGTGATGATTCTCATAGGATAATAAATATGCATGCTGCAGGCAGCATTTGATTGACTACATTTCCTAATGAGTTTACAACAATAATATTTTCCCCTTTTTGTTTAATGAAATTAAACAATGGAAAATAAAGAGAAATGAAATAAAAAACACAAGAACTGGAATTGATTTCAGTTATGTAACTACAAACTATGCAACTCTGAAATTTTAAGCTAATATTTCAAAACATTTGTAAATTGAAATAAAGCTGAAAAATTTAAATAACTCAAAAAAATGCACTATAAGGAAATATTCCAGTCACATAACAAACTATACAACACTTAAAAAATAAAATTATTAAAAAATCCTAAAGATAAATGTAAGAAATTAATCTTTGACCCTCTAGTTTGTGCTGGACAAATTGAAGTTGCAAAAAAGTTGCCATGGCTGGTTTTTATTTATTTTTTTCTGGTAATGTTGAGCATAGGCTAAGCATTGGCCATGGATATTTGGAAATGGCTTTTTGACCAAGTAGCCATGCTGCTTTTCACTGTACAGGGTTTTAAACAGCTGAAGTAGGTAGACATCAGTATCACTCAGACCCATTTTACCCGAGCCAATGGCATGAAAGCAAAACTTTTCATTTTTGCTTTTTTTTCTTTTTCCAAAAATTTTGCAAGACAACTTAAGTGCTAAATGTGCACTGTTTCAATCACCAGCTGCATTTGGTGGTGGTAAAAGCAATGTCATCTGATCGGGAGATTTTCTCAATGTGTGCAATTCCCTCTACTTATTATTCCATAAACCAACGTAAAAAAATGAATAGACTTATTGACCCGAGACAGACTGGTCACCTCGCTATAGTTTCAGTTATGTGAAATGTGGTGACCGAATAACTGATACGCTCTGCAAAATTTAATCAACTTACAGTACTCATACCGGACAGATGTCAGACTTGAGGTTACAGGTTTACTGGGTCTCCTCAGTCCTCTAAATAAATGGTTGCAATCTGATGCTGCATCTGCATTCACCACTGCATCTAGGAGGCCACAACTCTATTAATAGTATGATAAATACGGTCCTATTTAGAGCTGTGTTCACCTGCTTTATCATACATTATGATGTGTGTGGAAAATGTAACTTTATGCACATTTTTTGGTCAAGCATACAGTTGAAGTCAGAATTATTAGCCCCCTGAATTATTAATCCCCTGTTTATTTTTTTTCCTCAATTTCTGTTTAATGGAGAAAAAATTCTCTCAACACATTTCTACACATAATTTTTAATAACTCATTTCTAATAACAAATTTATTTAATTTGAATTTATCTAATTTATTTTATCTTTGCCATGATGACAGTAAATAATATTTTACTAGATCTTTTTCAAGACACTTCTATACAGCTTAAAGTGACATTTAAAGGTTTAACTAGGTTAATTAGGTTAGCTAGGCAGGTTAGGGCAATTAGGCAAGTATAAAGATTGTATAAAGTATTGTATAAAGATGGTTTGTTCTGTAGACAAAAAAATATATAGCTTAAAGGGGCTAATAATTGTGTCCATAAATTGGTGTTTAAATAATTAAAAACTGCTTCTATTCTAGCCGAAATAAAACAAATAAGACTTCTCCAAAACTTTTCTTTTTCTCCAAAAGAAAAAAAATATTATCAGACATACTGTGAAAATTTCCTTTGGTCTGTTAAACATCATTTGGAAAATATTTTAAAAAGAATAAAAAAAGGTCCAGAACTCCCTATTGCTGCCTTCACACCTGTTCTGATCTTTGGACTATTCAATGTTGTTCTGACTGGACTACCCATTATCCAAATGGAATTCGACTCTGTTCTCATATCTCTGCTCTACTGGAGTTGTCATATCTCTTAGCCCTGCTCGCCTTAGATGTTCTGTTTGACTAATAAAACTATATGCCACATGCCACATCTTCATTTTCTTGATCATCTTACCTCCTTAGAGCATCTGAAAGTTGCATTTAAATAATGAATATCATCTTACAGTTTGGGTATTTTGAATACCCATCAAGAAGCCCCACCAAGGATGATGTATGCAATTGCGCTGTGATGTACAGTAGCTTTTTATTTGGCGCAGAAGCCATTACCCGTCGAAGATTAGGTAATTTATTGTTGCACGGTTTAGCTGTACTATGGTAGTACCGCGATATACTTTGGCTACAAAATACTTGTGGTGCCACTGTAGTTTGCAAATGGTAGTATCGTCATTAATGGTTTATCTACAATAGATAATGTTGCATGTGGAAAAGTGACTAAAATGCTCACACGTTTGTGCAACAATAAACCATTTGATTTGAATAGTCTGTGGAGCCCTTTAAGGTTGCAAAACCATGAATAATCTGCGCCTTTTATGGTAGCATATTGCATGTTTTCTATTGCTTCAGTTCGAACGCACATCTGAATCAGTTCATTTCTATTCCTGTTAATATGATTTATTAGCGACCACGACACTCTCGTTAAAAGAATGACTCACACAGTGAAATTCTGAATCACTTTGGATTGTTAGCTGATAAGACTGGGAAAAAAAGACGAAAAACCCAAAATAGCAACAGGAAACATAGAAACAAATTTTGACCACTTCGTAAAGCCTTATTTTGTTGGAAAAATGCTCTTTTGTAACAAATTTCATTCGGTATAATTTGTATCTTTATTTTAATGTATTTTTGTTGATCAGTTATCTACAAAATAAACAAAAAGAATGAATACATTTTAGGTGAAGTGGGGTGCAAATCATACTATTCACGTATAATATAAAATGTAGTATTTCATACAATTTTCCTTAAAATTTGAGTTATGAATTAAAGTATTGCTATACTACTTGTTATCGTGATACTTCAGCTGGTATAGTATCCTAAGACTAATTAATGGTATCACGACAACCCTAATATATCAGTATATTACAGCATTTAATCAGTAATTTAATAAGTTATGTAACGTTACAATAAATAAGTGAATAAAAAAATTAGAAAAGAACATTTAATCCCCCATGAGATATAAAATTACTCTGGAGCTCATTAATATTCATGACCATTCCAAATATGGTCAAAGCCAAGTATTTCTTTTCTGTGGTTATACATTTTTTCTGGAGAAATTTTGCACTCATAAGCCACACATTTTTAAACAGCCAAACATACAAGATACATTGTCACGATACGTTGTTTTGATTTCTATCATAGTGTTTTTACCGAAACTATGAATGTTAATCCAAGTAGTTATTTTATTTAAAAGAAAACTAATCTAAAAATAAAACAACAAAATGAAATAAGTAACATTAAATTATTATTTTTTTTAATTAATGGATTAATTACTCACTGATTCAGATTTTTTATGAAAATTCAGTTGCTGTACATCTCTCAGGCAAATGTACAAATAAAGATAATTATTTCAGACATTCAGCTACTATTTTGAGCACTGGGGTCACTAGATGATGGCTAAATAAACAACAACAAAGGATTTTGTCTCATAGTGTGCATTTCAACACATTTTCTGTTGTCAATTATTATATAAATTGCAATAAACTGCATTGATTGACAAAGCAGTAAACCTTTTTATAATGCTAAAATGCTATAAATGTGTGTGGTTATCCCGATTTGGATTTAGCTTACGTGCAACCAGCGTTAATCGAAAGCATACACTTAGCACTTCCCTGCAGCAAAATACCCACACATCAGCCATGCATGCACTCATCTACCCACACATACATCCTTCTGCTCAACAAAGCATACACTCTCTAACAGGGCCACAGAGACCAAAGTGTGTGTGTGTGTGTGTGTGTGTGTGTGTACGCGTGTGTCAGTAAAGGTCAAACGCCATACAGGCATCTGTGTCGACACAGTGACCTTTGCTTCACTCCTCTCCTTGTCTGACAAATGAAGCCGCAGAGAGTTTATATCACAGCATCGGACCACACTGAGGCTGAGAGAGCAAACACTCAGGGGAAATGGAGAATCATGAGCTTGGTGACAAATGGCTAAGAGGTCACAGATTTTCTAGCTTATATAAGAGATGCCATGAAATAATTAAGCAAACATGTTACTGATTACAAAAACATAAAAGAGATATGTTAATGGGGTGATCCAGAGTGTATTTTTAAGGCTTGGTTGTGTTTATAAGATGTAAGCAATGTGTGCTCATGCTTCATTTGTAAAAATAAAAAAAATAAAAAAAATCACGTTATTTTTTCATATTTCTTACACTGTAAAAAAAATCTGTTATTTTATATATTTCATTTTTCTGGAAGCTGGGGAAATTAAAGTTTCCAGTAAATTTCTGTAATTTAACGTCTATTTTTTTTACAGTAAATTTCTGTAATTTATTTACTATTTGTAACCGTTATTTTACTTTTTTTTTTTTAAAGTGTACTTTGATTATATACTGCAACTCAGCTAACATGAAAACGATCATATTTCCTAGTTCCTCTGAAAGCCTGCCCACATGAGGCTCTGATTGGTCAGCTAACATAATGTGCTGTGATTCACAGATCGGCTCCACGTCACCAGGAAGCATCATGTCCAGTCACTAGCATGCGCTGTGCCTCAGCTGTGTAAATGCTGTCAGTCAGTGTAGCCATGTCAGTGTGAGCTTGAATTAGACATAACATGAATAACATCTGAATCACAGCTGAACCTCATGCATGGTCTAACATAATGATCTGACAAGTGTCTTTTATATAAATTCGGGTTATATCATGTGTATTTAATATGAACCCTTCACATATCTTTGCAAGTTCATTATTTGAGATGTAGAATGCAGTGAAATTGGCCACATAAAGAGACACTGCACATGCTGCTGAAGATTGTGGGTGTTTACAACGATTTGATGGATAAATATGAATTTGTAGCTAAATTTTTAGCAGTGCCAAATTGCATTTCCCGTTGTTTACATCCTTGTTTACATGCTTGCTTCAACATACCATTAACGCAAGAAACTGTGCATGTAATTGATCAATTTTAACAAGTAAAAATACTAACACGTTTTGGCTCACAATCCACAGCTTCTTAAATTATGGTTGGAGCTGCAGCACTGAACTGGGAGAGATTCTGGAAGATGTCCTTTGTTAATTGGTATCTATATACAGTTGAAGTCAGAATTATTAGCCCCCCTTTGATTTATTTAATTTTTTTTTTATATTCCCCAAATGATGTTTAACAGAGCAAGAACATTTTTATAATATTTTTTCTTCAGGAAAAAGTCTTTTTGTCTTATTTCAGCTAGAATAAAAGCAGTTTTTATTTTTATTTTTTAACCATTTTAGGGTCAAAATTATTAGCCCCTTTCAGCTATATATTTTTTTCGATAGTCTACAGAACAAACCATCATTATACAATAACTTGCCTCAACACGTACATACACTTGTCATCTGTATATTTGCACTCACTACTTCTATTTTTTTTTTAAATATATTTATTATCTGTTTTTTGTCCTGTCTCTGTAATGCTGTTGCACTGTAGAAGCTTTGTCACGAAAACAAATTCCTAGTATGTGTGAACATACCTGGCAATAAAGCTCTTTCTGATTCTGATTCTAATTACCCTAACCTGCCTAGTTAACCTAATTAACCTAGTTAAGCTTTTAAATGTCACTTTAAGCTGTATAGAAGTGTCTTAAAAATTTTCTAGTAAATATTATTTATTCATCATAGCAAAGATAAAAGAAATCAGTTATTAGAAATGAGTTATTAACATGAGTATTAAGAGAAAAAATAAACAGGGGGGATATTAATTCAAGGGGGCTAATAATTCTGACTTCAACTGTATATACTTTAGAATTATCTGGAACATTCATTCATTTTCTTTTCGGCTTACTCCCTTTATTAAAATAGGGTCGCCACAGCGGAATGAACCTCCAACCTATCCAGCATATGTTTTATGCAGCGGATGTCTTTCCAGCTGCAATACACACTCATTCACACACACACACACACACACACACACACACACACACACACACACACACACACACACACGCACGCACACACACAACGGTCAATTTTAGCATACCCAATTCACCTATAGCACGTCTTTGGACTTGAACCGGAGCACCCGGTGGAAACCCACGCGAACACAGGGAGAACATGCAAACTCCACACTCCACTACCCTCTGCGCCACCGCGTCGCCTCTCTGGAACATAATTAAAATTCAATTGTAAGCACTTCTCTCTTTGTGTCATGTCTTCTGTAAGCCCAAATACAGAAACAGAACAATCTCTGTGGAAAAAGCGGAGTTTGAACAGCATTTTAGCTTCCTTTACTATAACATTACAGCACCTCTGGCCATGTACCTTTGTTGCACAGGGTGTATGCGCATGGTAAATGCGCATGACCTGACGCGGTTATGATCTCATTAACCCGAATGTATTTGTAGTCCCCAAACTACATTCACTGTAGCCTTTGCTAAGCTAACTCTGTAAAAGCTTTGTAAAAAAAAAAAAGCTTGTAAAAACAAAAAACAGTTATGTTTGTCCATATTTGACCCAACGTTGCATTGTGACATCCCCCTTAAAAAGACAGCTTAATAGAAATTATTATTTTGTCAAAGGAATGAAGTGTGAAGTAGAATAACAAAACTCAGCCACAGATATAAAGAAAATATAATGAAAAACAAACCTTGGAAAATTAAGACACACATTTAAGACATCATTTGGGATTTAAAGAGAGTCATTTGAGTAGCTATACAGAGATCAAATAATCTATCCACTACTAATGAGGGATTTCATATATAATTTAAGCAATGTATTTAATGGCTTAAAGGGATAAAGAGAAAGAACGACAGCTTAATATCAGGTAAGAGATTTCACTTGTGTACATATTGCTAAGCCAATACATCCCTCTGGAATGTAATAATAGAAAATAATAATTTAAAAAAGTCGTTTTGTGACTTAAGTTGGCTTCTTAGCCATAACTTTTTCATCAAAGTTTTTCCACAGATTCGTCCAGGTTTTGGATCAGCATTGGTTATTTGATTATGTCTGTATTTTCAACTAATTGCCTTACTAATGACACAGGGCTCATTGTCCTGCATGAAAATTGCAGGCTGATTAGGTGAATGCAGGGAGAGAACTGCAACTCAATTCTTAATCGACCATTGTTTCCTCTCCTTTCTTCCTTTTCTCGCGTCTTAGCTCCTCCCCTTCATTAATCGAGGGAAGGATGCAAGTAAAAGATACAAGGATGGAGGATCTGAATCAAGTGAAAGTGTCACTTGAAAGTGTCATCATTTAATGAATACTGTACACCACACCACTGAATTTACTTGCATGTCTGGATTCTTGAATATTAAAGATAATCATTTGCATTTTAATAGTTTTTACCTACACAAAACACCACGTTTGTCTGTATTGTTTTATTTTACTTATGATTAACAATTAATTATTTACTGTTATCACCTGCTTTTTATTTGTACTGAAAAGTAATGCAACTTAAAGTAACTGGAAAAACCCCATTAAATGTATGCGTAATATGCTATGCACATTATTGTGTGTTAAAATTTTTTACTTTAGTTAGCAATTATTGGCACAGGGGAGGACAATTTACATGCACGCCACATTTAGTCAATAAAACACTTCCACGTAGGATGCACCTGTGTATCCTTGTGCATACCTCACCTTAGAAAGCCTCCTCTCTACTCAATCCTCTTAGTGCAATTACAAAATGTAGATGTCCTACAAAATGGCTGAGCTTGATCGGTCTCATAGGTCAGAGGAGCAAGGAAACAGGAAGGAAATTGAGATGTACCCAATGTTTCCTATTGGATCCAAATCAATTAAATTGTCCTTCATCACTAAACTGAATTTTTGACAAGTTCCGAACTGAACTGGCAAGCTACTCCAGCTGCAAAGTTAAACTGATTCTCTATTGAGATTCTCCGCATTATCCTGTTCTCTTATGCCTTTGTATTTAATAGAAAAACAAACTTTAGGAAACAGTAATAAGTTAGTGACATTGTAAAGGTGCAACATATTTGGAATGACCAACTTGTCTTGGAAAGGCTTCATCTAGTCAATCTCATTTCAGTCACTTTAGAACAACTCACCATCTTGTAGTGATGGCCAGCCAATCGAATCGAAATTAATCTTTCTTTTTAACTGAATCTTCTAAGTGAACCAGTCGAACCAGTTCACCAAATCAAACTAAACTGTTTAAAATGGTTTGCACTGATATCAGATTTAAAAAACCAATGAACTGATAATACTGCACACGTGTGATTCAGCAGGTAGTGAACCGAATACACGACTCAAGATCAATAGTATCTGACTGCAGACTTGCATATACAAGTTAAGACACAGGCTGCATCCCAATTCGCATATTTAAACTACACCTTAAAAGTTAGTAAATTTTGTAAAGTAAAAGAATATACATTAGAGTGTATAACAGAGGCAAGCTTTGGGACATAATACTTTCTTGCTAGCAGATCGTTATGTTGCTTAGTTCACCAATGTGTGTCTGGAACCAGACTTATGGGAGTGCGTCAGTCGACCTAAGATGTAACCAAGATGTAACATCCCCTGTCAATCATCTCGACACATCATCCACATGTTTTTAATTATCAAGATGTGTAGATTCAGCAGCAGATTAATCTACCATTCGACGGTCTTTTGTGCAGAGAAATCTCCTCAGGTGTTTGGATAATTATGCATTCAGAAGTTAATTTCCAAACAAATCTTGATATAAGTTCACATAGTTGTCGCAGATGAAACATGAATGAAATATTTTCCAGTTGGCTAGATGTTGCCTAATAGTCATTCAAATAACTTTACCAAAGCCTTTATACTTGACGGTTGGTCATCTGCCATGTTTGTGGTTTATTTACAGTTTTCACCCGAGTTAGTAGCTCTAATTGAATTCACGTCCAATGTGCAATGTATTGTGGGTAATAATATTTTTGGGCAATTTCAGAGGTTAGAGTATGGATGGTTCTACACAGTTTTTACAGGAAATAGTAAACCATCTGGGAACCTTTGGCATACCGTACTCTTTTCAAAATAATGCGATTTGGGACAATACTAATTCTATTTTCGAATACTATTTAGAACAAATAGTATGCAAATTGGGAGGCAGCAACACAGTCTCAGACACAATGCACTCAATGGAGCTAGTAGCATAATTGTGAGGTGTAAGGGTAGGATAAGGGGCTGTGACTGACACAGCAGAACAATACTGTTTGAACCAAACTGTTTGGACAACTGATCATGTTGCATCTCAGGCAAAATGTACGTTTATTTCATAACAGAAAATCATAATGGAATTTAAATAGTAAGTGAATCATGCTTCATTTGGGTGGCAAAACTTAATTATATGAAACTTTTCAAATTATGGTGATGTTTTAACTGACTAAAATTATGATTGCTGACTATGTGGTTTCGATATGTTGAGAAAAAACATGGATGGATGGTCATTACATCACAGATTTTTTGAACCACTTCATTGAAATGAACTATCTGAAAGATCCCGTTCGCAAAAAAGAACCGAACTTTCACTCTTACTACCAACTTGCAAATTAAAGTGAAAACTGGAAATTTATACCAACATATGCTACATTCCAGTTCACCTACTTAAGCTACAAGCATGTGGAGAAAAAGTTAATACCTTTAAGTAACAAGAATATGCATTTTTTGGGGGACATACAGTACTACTGCAGTACCTTGTTAAGGGGTCATGAAACCCCCCGTCTCAGCAAGGAGTTTTCACACCTCTAATTTGACAAGACAAAAAAAAAAAAAAGTTGTTTTCAGATGTGTTGATGTGGGAGTGTCACATGTAAAAGGGTTTGGAAGGGAAGAGGGAAGGGTTTGCATAAATGGGGAGTTTATGTGCAAAAATACAATTAATTTGTACACCAGCAACACAAACCCACATTTGCCGAGGAGATGGAGAATTATTTGGAAGTGGAGTATTCACCACACCAGAATCCCCTGAATCACACAGTTTTATTGATTATAGTGCAGAATTAATTAATTAATTATTAAACAGAAACGCTGAAAACTGTCACTGTGTACTGCCAGCCATTAACCAGTCAGAAATTGTTAATTTACCTCATGACTGTGAAGTTTCTTCTTTTTAAACTGGAAAAAAATTATTTGCTCTAAACACACAAAAAGAACCAATTTTCTCTCGATACTGAAATATATGTGTCCTAATATTGTTTTTAGTAATGTACCACATTATAAATGTTAACCTTTGGACACAAACACGTGCGTCCATCCAGGAAACAGAAGAAGCTCCCAATGAGGAGCATATTGAAGGAGCATATATTGTCTCACAATATAATACTTTTTAACGTTATTGGTATTTTTTTGTAACAGTAAAAAAATAATAGTTGAGAGAGTATTCTCAACTGTCACTGTTAAAAATAAATCAACAAATATTTGACCATTTGGCCACAAATCTCATGTAAATTGCTTAAATTCAACAGGTGTCCAGGGACAGGCTCTACAATGGTTTAAGTCATACTTAGCTGACCGTTACCAGTTTGTGAATATTAATGGTCAGCTTTCACAAGTCAGCCCAGTAAAGTATGGGGTGCCTCAAGGATCAGTTTTAGGCCCTTTGCTGTTTACAATATACATGCTACCCCTGGGAGACATTATTAGAAGACATGGGATCAGCTTTCACTGCTATGCAGATGACACTCAATTATAT